>NW_019384352.1:358375-420574 GCF_000671375.1 Centruroides sculpturatus | reverse complement strand
GGTCTGTTGTAATCGAGCTTATATATATATATATATATATTCATTTTCCTTATATATATATATAAAATTCCTTCTAGTTGTTATGATACTACAATTTATTTTTATTTAGAAATCGGTTAGAAGCGCAGCTACAAATGTTTCAGCAACTAACACCGCTCTACAGGTAAATACTTTTGAATAGATTAAGTATTTTGAATTGCTCACAAAATTATAGATTAGGATTTAGAACTAGTAAGTGAAATTTAAATATCTAGAATGTAAAAGTTTAACATTATTTACTCCAAAGGAAGCTCTCAAAGAAAAGGAAGAACATATAGAACAGCTTCTGAAAGAAAGAGATTTAGAAAGAGCTGAAGTGGCAAGGGCAGCAACACAAGCAGATGAAGTACATATCTTAGTATTTACATATGTTATTACACTTGAATGTAAAGAATTATTTGAATTAATTATTAATATTTTTATAAAGGCCGAACAAAAGTTAGTGTCTTTCAAATCAGAACACAACAGATTTGTCGAAGATTATGAAAGGAATGCAATGCAAATGAAACAACTCCTAGAAATTACAGAAAAAGAACGGAAAGAGCTATTAGCTCAGTTAGAAGATGAACGAAGGTAAGAAACGAAGACGTGTAAACATCAAAGATTTGTGCATGGAGAAAACAGTCATATTGTTTTAAATTTAAAATATTTTAGAATGTTTTATTTGAAAATGCTTTACAGAAAAGTTGAGGATTTGCAGTTTAGAATTGAAGAAGAATCCATATCGAAGGCTGATTTAGAGGTGACTATTAGGAATTTATAATTAAAGATAAATATATTTTTATTAATATTTCTGTTGCTAAAGTATATTAATCTTTTTTTAGGCTCAATCATTGAAAGAAGCCGAAAGGATAAAGGAGTTAGAAAACTTATTAGAAATGGAAAAACGAAGTTCAAGGATTCTTGAAGAGTCTAGCAGCAAAGTAAATTACTCGTTAATTAAGTGATAATTGCTAAATGCTGTTGTAAATAATTAATCATGATAAACTAAATTAGATATTTTAAATTTAAAGACTGCAGCTATTGACGAAATGCTAAAAAAGTATAAAGAAGATAATGAAATTTTAAAAATGCAACTTGAAAATGCAGAAAGAAGAGTTAAAAATTTAGAATCTAGTCAGGTAATTTTGTGACTCTTTGAAATTTAGAAAAAAAAAAAAGATGCAAAAATTAAAAGCTATTATTTATTAAGATGCAAGAAAGTGAAAGAATTTCTCAACTACAAGCAGATCTTGTTCGCAAAGATGAAAATATTTTGCAGCTTGAAGCATCATTTGAAGGCAGAAAGAGAGAAGTTTCCGGTCTTCAGCAACGGATATCTGAAATGGTATGTTGTATAAATTGCTTTTATAGTTTATATTTGAAAACTGAGAGTGTTCTAGTTTATTTGGAATGTATCTTCAGTTAGATGAATTTTAAAACTTTTTATAGGAAGAAGAATTAGAACAAAGTAAACAAAAGCAACAAAAACATTTGGATGTTATAGATGGTAAGTTGTAACATTGTTTTACTTAATTGTGTTATTTTAGATTAATGTACAATAATTTTATTTTTCTCAGATTTAAACATCAAGCTAAGAAAATCTGAAAAATCATCATCTGAACTTAACGAAGAACTTCATAATTTAAAATTACATTCTGCTGGTAAATTGATCTTATTTTTAATAATATATAGTGAGTGTGTATTTAAATGAAAATTCTGAATATTTGATTGCAGATATTGAGAGACAGTTACGAGCAAATGAGGAAAAGAACGAAGACTTATCTAAACAAAAAGCAAAATTAGAAGAACAAATGAAAGAACTAACGAAATCTTCTGGAAACAGCTCCGAGCAGCTGACTCGACTTAATAAAGAACTTAGAGAGAAAGAGAAGTAATTCTGCAATTTTTCTGTAATTTTACTTAGTTGGTTTTTTTACTTCATGACTTACAAAGAAATTTAGATATTTAGAAACATTAAGAGGACAATTAGAAAAGGCAACTGAAGAATATCAAAAACAAAATGATCTAGTTGAAGAGATCAAGAAAGAAAAGGCTCGGGAGATAGAACAGTTGAATGATAAACATAAAAAAGATTTGCAAGAAGTTCAAATACAACTTTTGAATACAGTAAATAATTAATTTTTTGCCATAATAATAGATAGATAAGTTTATAACTTGCTCAAAATGTATGTAGAATATTAACAAGTGCATTTGTCTTTCTTTAGGAGGAAATATTGCAGCAAATCAAGCAGAGAGATGAAGCAAATGATAAGATGATAGAAGGTAAAACAGTATTTTTCAGATTTGCAAAAAAAATAAAATTATATTATAATGTCTACTAAGTATATTAAATTTAATTTATTCCAGAACTTAACACAAAGTTGAAAAATTCTGAAAAATTATCTTCTGATCTGAAAAAGGAATTTAATTCCATTAGTCTAAAATCTGCAGGTTATTAAATATAATACTTTTCACAGAAAATTTTTAAATTTTATGCTAAAAATATTTGTTTAATTATTAAAGATTTAGAAAGACAGTTGAGAGCAAGTGAAGAAAAGACAAAAGACTTGACAAAAAGGAAAGTACAACTTGAAGAAGAAGTGGCAGAGTTCATGAAATCATCTGGAAGCAATTCTGAAAGACTAACAAAGATGAATGAAGAAATTCGTGAAAAAGAAAGGTAATATTTTATTGAAATAAAACAAAATGAATTTTATTTTAAATAAGTTTTTGTATTTTGATAAAAGATGGAAAAATATTTAAATGACATATTTCAATTTACAGACAATTGGAGGACATCAAATCGCAAGTGCAGAAGTTTAAACAAGAAAATGGAAAACTGAAAGATACCATTGAACAGGTTAGAAAGGATCACGAGAAGGAAACGGAAGCAGTAATTGATAATCACAAGAAAGAAGTACAGAGTCTACGAAGAACGTTGAGCAATGCGGTGAGTGCATTTTTAAATAAAAACTGTATTATTAATTTGTTTGAATAGATTTATATGATAATAACTGTTTAGGAAGAGGAATTGCAACAGAGTAAACAGAAACAGCAAAAATTTCAAGAAACAATCAGTGGTGAGTGCTATTAACATTAAGCCTTGTATAAATTTTATTTTAAATTAACATACTTTAAAATTTGTCCCAGATCAAGAAGAACAAATAAAGAAACTTCAGTCTTCTTCGTCTGCTCTAAATGAAGAACTCTCTTCATATAAAGCAAAGACGCAGGGTATTGTATATATACGTATAAAATTTATTATTTATAAATTAGAAATATGAAAAGAATTATTGATTACAAATTATATTCTGTAGATACTGAAAATCAATTGAAAGCTAGCATAGAGAAATGTACTTGCTTAGAAGAAGCAAAATCCAAATTGGAAGAGCAAGTTTCAGAGTTGAAAAAGTTATCAACAGCCGGATCGGAAGAGTTAACATCTCTTAAGAATGAACTGAATAAGAAAAAAGAGTAAGTACATTTTCTATTTAATAAATTGATGAACTTTTGATTGTGGGTTTTGTGGAACGTACTGTCTCAATATTACGTAAGTCCACCACTTGATTTAATTAAATCAAATACTCGTCAGATATACATTTTACTAGTTTTTGAAGTTGATGTTATTTAATATTTTTCCAACAATCCACGATAGCTAATTTCAGTTCACTTACAATGTTGTATTGTCTGTTTTGGCCAACAAGATGACTCATAATGCTCCAAACGTTCTCTATCAGGGCTCCATGATGGCCATTCAATTACATTAATATTTTGTTAGCAAACCAATTTTTAATTGACTTTGATGCATGAATGGCAACATTATCCTGTTCAAATTGCCAGGTTTTTTTTGCCCAGTAAGTGATCCAAAAGTTATTAAATTTTGATACTTTTCTGAATTCATTCCATCTTCTATAAATACTATGTCTGTTTTACCCCCCATCATCACCTTATTGTCTTTTCATTCTGACTTCATTCTTCCTCAAATCATGCCAGTAGTGACTATAACTGTCAGGTCCATCCAAATTCCACTTTTTTCATCAGAAAAAACTATTTTGTTTTCACTCCTCTTTCCATGCCTTCTTGTCTTTGGCTTACTTAATCTAGCTGTTTTAATCAATTGTGTTCATTTCGATTTGTCAACCGTTTTTATGATTATGTATCTGCATTCAGTTGCTGGTGAAACTGCAACTGCAACTGGCAATGTTGATGCTGCTTCTCTGACAGACAATTTGTTGACTGTTGGTAGCCGAAAAACTTTTTCTAGTTGTAAGGCCTTCCACATCACTTATTTCTGCCATAATTTTTACCCTGAGTTAACACATTTCTCACAGCTGCCAAAATTTGTCTTAGAGATTGTCCTGTTCCTTTTAGTTGGTAAATTTCACATATTTCCAACTCTGTTAGTGTTTTTCCATGAGGCATTGTTTTAAATCTCAAATAACTGCTTAAAATTGGCACCACATTTATAATAATGAATGATACTACTTTCTGGTAACTAATTAAACCAATAATTAATTTTAAAAATTAATTATTAATTTTATCATGCTAATTTATGCACCTGTGTTTATACTTTTGAAACAATCAAAAATTGAAAATCTGTGATAATTTGTTTTTTGTAATTGTCAGATAGCTCTAAAAATTTCAGAAAATGTTTAAATTGACGTTGTAAACAATATACTAATATAATAAATACATTACTATTGTTAATGTTTTTGTTATTGAAAAAAGTTGGGTGCGTTTATAATTATGAAACACTGTATATACTAGTTGTTCCAAATTAACTGCTAAATATTTAAGCAGTTAAAGTAAAAAAAAAATAAGTTTAAAACTAGTGAAAATATTTTGGCCAAAGTTTTAAGACAAAATTATTTCTAAATTTGTGTATTATAGTTGTCAGTTTTTGCATCTGAAGTTCTCCATATAGAGAATGAATATTAGACAACTAAAGTCAAAACTGCTCTTATTCAACGTTCAAAATATTATATTTGAGTAGAGAAGCAAAGATTTGCTTTTACAAATTAAAGTTTATATCAATAAACATAAATTTGTTCTGTATTTTTAATGTATCGGATAAATCAATAACAAATAAATTGTTTACGTACTTTTTTAAAATTTATTCATAAAAAATACATTTAGGATAAGTAAGAATGTTTTTGCCTTGGGTGATCAAAATTTTTATTATAAAATTATGATTAAAACTTAAACCAATATAGGTACAGTACTTACACCAGTGACATGTCCATTTGAGTATTTGTTAGGGGCTTGCTTCATATTGCTTTTTTAACTAGAAGTTTTGTCATTCATATGTACAGTACATCATATATCAAAAAGCTTACCCCATATTTGCTCTTGCATATTATTATTTTTAACTGTGCCATTTATCAAAAAGTCTACAAGTGAATTTTTTTGAAGTTGTCATTAAAATTTATATTATTTTAATGATATCAATCATCATTGTATTTTTTAAAATTTTGATAACATTGATATTATTTATCTTATTTTAAAAATAAAACTGGTCTAATTATATTGGAAATTTCAAAATTAATAATTGTAACTTAATTAATATTTGGTGATTAATTGTTCATGTCAGAGTAAAGTTATAAATCAATTAAATTATGTATTAAATATTATTTCAGATTCAAATCTACTCATGTTAAAATTATGTTATTTGAGTAATAGTAAAGTTAATAGAGACATAGTCTAAACTTTGACGTCCAATCAAAAGTTATATAATCTGCTCATGATGCGAAATTCAAAAATATGATTAATTAATCAATCATTCTTTGAAGTTTGTCTGATTAGTAATTCTTTATATTAATTTTATCGTATAATTAAATATCTTAAAATATTTGGTTGGATTTTAAATTTTGAAAGTTAGATAAGTATCAATTCAAATGCATGCAGAGTTAAATACAATGATAAGACACTATATTAATATATAATTGCATGGTATGAAATCATTATTTTACTTCCTTTGTATCATGGCTTCAAAGTTTGTTTATCAGGATTTCGGAGTGGGGCCATCCACCAAAATCCTGATAAACATGCATGATTAAATTGTACATTTGGTTGTGTGTGTATGAATGCATTGCAATGATGTATATGGTGGAGCGGACCCAGCTCTAATCTCAAAAAATATGTTCAGTAAAAGTGATTTTTTTTAATACTATTCTTTATTTATTTACAATTACTTGTTTATGAATGGTGCAGTTCAGATTAATAATCAAAACAAATGAAAAGCTTATTTAAAAAATTTGTATATCGTAATCTTTTTTGGCCACAGACATTTATTCCCGAATTTTCTGTATGGTGTACTTCTGTGGAAGAGAGATATGAGAGAACCCCAATTATCCGAGCTAACGTGGACCGATGCTACGCCAGATTAATTCAAAATGCCGCCACCATCCCATTTAAGGATAGCACGATAAGCTTTCTTTTCCCATTACAAAAAGACAAAAATTATTAAAATGTACTGATAGGCCAACCATAGCTGAATAGACAGGGTGTGCAGTAGGAGAGGAATGAGTGACTTGCATGTACTGTACATTCATGGCAAAGCTCTCATGAATTATAAGAAAAGTAGTCTATTATACTTGCTGGTTTGCCGTGGATAATTGGGGTTCTATCGTATTTTAAACCCAAGCACTTTCCCGCCTAGGCATGGTTTCTTACCAGCCATTCAGCCTATAATTGTTTATTTGCTTAAATTTTGCATAATTAAAGCTTAAGGATACTCTACTTTCTTACTTTTTTCAAATTTTAAATTATTAACATGTTACATTGTCACTTAATGTGTCATCAATATTTGATATGTTGCTTGCTAATCATATGATGTGAACTGATCTTCCATTTAACCACTAAAAATGTTTAAATTATACTTTCTTTGTTTGGCTTTCCTGTTTGTTTGGTCTTCTGTAATGATGTCTAATTCAGTAAAGAATATGATTGAAGCATGAGTTTCATTTAATTTGAACTTTGCAGTAAATTAGAAGAACTTAAGAAGGAACTTCAAAAAATGACGCAAGAAAACGAGAAATGCTCCAGCGAGATCCAACATTTGCAACGAAAACAGTTAGAAGAGACAAGACGACTCACCGAAACTCATGCCGATGAGAAAGCTCGATTAGAAAAGAAATTGGACGATAAGGTAGAAAATTGTTTACCGTGATGATGATAAAAAAAAATATACATTTTGAGACAATTATTTTAATTTCATAGGAAGAAGACTATAAAATATCACAAGAAAAGATTAAAACTCTTACAAATACAATTAATGACAAGGAATTATTGAATTCTTCGAAAGATTTAGAGATCTCAAGACTGCAAAAAGAAGCACACCAGTTGGAAAGCTCGGTCACTGATCTGAACGTTCAGTTGAATGACCTGAAGATGAAACTGGAACATAAAACAAACGAAGACTCTCTGAATCGCGAAAGCCTCGAGACTCGAATCTCTCATTTACAAGTGGAACGAGATAAATTTATGATGGAGAAGGAAGAGGTAAAATTTCTTTTGTAGTCTAGCCTTATAGTATTCTTCTTCTATAATAATGCATTTACATAACAGCTAGTGCAAGAACTAAAATCCAAAGAAAAACTTAACACCCAGTTAAAAGCAGAGTGTGATAATCTATCAAAGCTGAAAATGGATCATCATGCTGCAATGATAGAAAAAGAAACGCAAGTATCCGTACTGAGAGAAGAAGTGGGAAGGCTACAGTCGGAGTTTACACGTCACAAAGAGGAACTCATGTCTAAGTTGGCCGAGAATCAGCTAGAAGCGAAGGCTATGGAGGATCTCCACAAGCAGATGTAATTGTTTGTTTTATTAAAAATTTATGTTAAAATGAATTTAAAACACTTAAATTGACAAGTTTGGTTGCTAAAGGGAATTGGAAAGAAACCTGTTAGAGGAAACTAGAAACAAATTAATGAAGGTCGAAAATGAACGCAAAGAATTAGCAAGTCAAGTGAACATGCTTAAAATTGTTAAGCAAGAAAAGGAAGAGGTAGGTTTGTCTATTCTCATCTGTCGTAGGCTTTAAATGAACTAATTAAACAGTTTTATAAATGTTTTTAGTTAGAAAACAAAACTACGGAGCTACAAAGGCTGTTAGAAGAACAGAAAGAAAGGTAACTCTAGCTCTGATGTATTTAAAAATACATTAAAACAATTGAATTTTTGTTTATTTTGGACTTATTTAAATCACATTAAGTCCTTTTGCTTCTTGTGCACACTTATTAAAAATTTGGATTTGATAAATGGTATGAACATTTCTCATTTTAGATAGATTTTTTTTAATACTAAAACACTGCTACATACACAAATGTTTTTAAAATGCCAATGGAAATTCTTATTAATTTACCTAGGGAAACAAAATTACGCCATTCTTTTGAAAGTGAACAGGAAATGCTACAGAAAACCGTAAATCAAATGCAGACGCTCATAAAACAGAAAGAGGAAGACATTTATCAACAGAATCAAAAGGTAGTTTATTTTTGATGCTTACGATTTGTTTGCTTTTGAAAAAATAGTACGATTTTAATTAATTAACTTTATATTTTGTGGACAGTTAATTGCTCTTAGAAACGATGACAGTAAATTGCTCAATTATAAATCTTTAGTGGAAGCTGCAGAACAAGAGAAAAAATTATTAGAAAACAAGATCGTAGAGTTACAAGTGGCTCTGGCTCATTCTCAAGTAAATTCTAATACGACAGGTATAATGTTTGTAAATTTTTGCTAATTATGTTATTTTGGCATTAAATTTTGTCTGATCTTCTAGATTTGGGATATGATAAAATTAAAGAAGAGAAAGAAACGTTCGAAAGTCAAGTAATTTTATTCGGATACATTTCACTTTTTTTTTTAATGTTTGCATTTGTTTTATTTTCTAAATTTAATAATTTCCAGATCGAATTTCTCAATTCTGTCATAGTAGACATGCAGAAGAAAAATGACGAGTTGACTGCCAGGATACAAATACTTGAAACAGGAGAAATATATGATGGCAGCGATTTGAACTTGTAAGTTTTTGTGGAAATGCAATTAAATTATTTCTGGTACAGTACAAAGACTAACCTTTCTAAATTTAGGAACGGAGTCAAGGGGATCGTCAAACCTCGACTTTTCTGCGACATATGTGACATGTTTGACTTGCACGACACGGAAGACTGTCCGCGTCAGGCTTCCACCGAAGACGACAACGCCCATTCCAAGCATCATGGTAAGAGACACGAGGAGAGGCCATACTGCGACATCTGCGAAGTATTCGGGCACTGGACATCGGACTGCGACGACAACGAGACGTTTTGACGCCTCACGGTGGAAAAGTCCGAACTTTAAACATTTTTAAACTAGGCCAATCGTTGCTACTGTAGTTGTCAGTTTGTTAAGAGGGTTAGTTTTTTTATAGTTTCTAAAAAAAGCAAATTAATAGCGATTTTAAAGGTACGTTTTGCCAATTCGCCTTACTAAGTAACCATTTACAAAATACCCTTCGGCCAGTCGGGTCTGTTGTAATCGAGCTTCGATTGTTGCAAGTTGTTTTCACGACAAAAAATTAAAACCATCCGCTCACGCTGGGCCGAGCCGAGATGTTTGACGGCGTAGCCGTACTTAACGTACGCGCCGCACGAGCTACGTAACAAATCGAATTATCGTCAGTTGTATATTACGAGATTTTAGTTTTTAAGATAAACGTGATAACTAAATCATCTCACAAAACGTTGACTTATAAGATATTGTTTCCTATGATTGTAAAGTACTTAAAAGAATATTTGAGTTATACATGTTAATAAATTATGCTTACATCAGGTTTGCCTTTTCTTTTATCAATTGTAGTTCTATAAATATCGAGATTCATTGTGGCAAACATTAGAGAAGTGTATGTTTAAAAGATGTCTGTCTGCCATTCCAGGGCTACACATTGAACATTCATAATATGGATTTTTTCTGTTTCTTTGCAATTGATAGCCAAATGATAAAGTAAAAGACGTATTACTAACATCTTCAATTAAAATAATTATCTAACAGTGACGTAGACTCTAACATTACTCTATTGATAACACGTTACATAAATAATTAACATCTGTATGTTTCTCACAGTTAAACCAGATGTTTTGATAAGTGAAAAACATTTTAAAACAATGATATGAGACATTGGCAGTGAGAAAATACCAGGCTAAGTTCTGCTACATAACATTACGATTAGAACAGTAAACTATGTAGAATGGAAATTAAATTTATTTGGCAAAATATACATGCTTACCCATCTGCCGGCTCATTAGACTGATTTGCTGACAACAATGTCCATCTTTGGTCTCGGAAACAAAAAAAAACTTGTGGTGGGCCCCATTAATGTCTACTTCCGTAACTGGAGGATTCAATGTCGGGCTATACATCTAGTGGAATGATACGGTAAAAGCATCCATAGTTTTGGCTTAGTGTGGCATCTGCACTAATAAACCAGTGTTATCATGCAACAATGAAACTCACTTTCAGTCAATTGAAGAGGGGTGTTTTCTTTGCAGTGTGTCATAGATGTGCTTCAATTGGCTATTGTAAAGCTTTCCATCCATTGCATGCTCCAAGTGGAAACTCAAAACAAATAACACACCCAAACCTAGAAAATCTCCCATTTTATGCACAGTAAAGCCTTTAAATCTGGTGCAACTTGCTGTTTGCATTACGTACGTACACCCATTTCTCATTTCCAGAAATAATATCTAGGATTTTGGATAAATTGTTTTCAAACATAAATGCATTGTTGTGCTTGAGCCTCGGCAAGTTTGTCTGGAGTGTTTACAAACACAAGACATTCTTTTCTCGTGATGGTGGATGCCGAATTCCGACACACCAGTGCACGAATACTCGAGCCTGGAACTTCCCGAACGACATCCAGAATCACTGTTGCACTTCACCACTTTGTTGTACACACAACACCGACGATACTAGCCGTACGGATAAACCTGTTTCAACCCTCTTGGGGTCGACGGTTTTATCATCATATGATTTAAGCTTTCCCAATTCTTATATGGGACTATGGGTCTTAACAGAAAAGTTATATTATTTTAATATGCTAGTGGCCATGCATTGATGATGAGCATCGCATGAGTGGCTTACTGGAGGACAATGAACAATACTCTTGTCGGGGGTAGCATGGGTAAATATTTTTAGTGTGCCGATTTGAATGGTTCTAAACAGATTATTTTCAAAACTTTTTATTACAAAATGTACATAATTGTTATGATACAAAACTTAAATTATCGCAAAATATAATTTGAGTTAGAACGTTGGGGTTTCTGTATATATATAAAGTTTTAAAAGTTTTAATTCAATAATTTTTTCATAATTTACAGAATTTACAAACAAAATTTTTACACACATGCATTAAAAATCAAGTAGAACCTGCAATAAATAATAATAATAATAATCATAGGAAAACATTGCATCGGCCAAAAATTTTTGCCTCCAAATCGACTAATTGAGGAGACGGATAAATAAATTTTGATTCCGAGATCTGACGACGACAACTACTTTTTTAAAATTCGTCGCATCTGCCGGTTCTGATATTCTAGAGTCTCGTCAGACTTCTCCACCTTTCCGGTGATGCGATCCAGCATGCTGTTCTGCTCCTCGATTTCATCTCCCAGGCCAATGGCCAGGCTCTTCAGGCGCCCCAGTCCCAGGCTCATCTGGTCTAGCATAGAATCGACGTGCCGATTGTCAGAATAATGCTTTACGAAACTGTTTTAGTCAAAAAGTTTTGCTTGCTTACCTATGTTACTGTTGATCTGCTGCTCCACTCTCTCCGAGAAGTCGTCGTAACCGGGATCGCGGAGTCTGTCGTCCGGTGAGGTCGGGCCATAATCGATACCTCTGGCGGCTAGCGCGGGGTGGTGCTCTCGACTCTCGAAGCCGCTGTCTCCTCTTATTTTCTCAACGGTCGTCTGGAGGGGACAGGGCTGCGCCAACGGCTCCTCCTGGAGCGTCTTGGTCGGAAGGGTGGTGTTACTGTTGCTGCGACTAAAGTAACTCTTGATCCCTCCGAAGATACTCTAGAAATTGAATTTGTTAACATGCTATCGATGACAAAAATTCATTTTATCATCATTTCTTTCGTACCTTCATCGAATTTAAATGTTTTTGACTTATTCTCATGGTGCTATTTATTTCGTCAACCTTATCTTCTACATTTGTCAATTGTTCCCTCTGCCTCATCAGTTCCTAAAACAAGCAATTTAAAAACAATTAAGCAAAGGAAGGGAAGTAAAGTAAGGGTTACGCCATCGGTGACTTATGACATAATCTTCGACAAGTTTCAAGGCCGTCGACATGAACCTACGTCCATTTAAAGTTTTAAATGAGGATGACATCTACATTAATTTAATTGACAACCAGTCTTAATAAACTGTTTCCATGCAATTTATCTCTCGTCTTTCTATCATAATTTTGCTTTTTAAATTCATTTCACTGATAGTTTTTGCGTCTTATGAGCTGATAAACATTTTAATACTTGTCGATCGTCAATGGATTTTTTTTACGTCTAATTTATTTAATTAAACACGATACCACTTTATCTAAATTAATGGGGCATCAAAACATTTTTTGTATTTAGCATAATACAAAGCAGAAAACATCTTAAACACTAATCACTGACGATACACGTCAACTTCGATCTGCTCGAGAATTCATTCCCCGAATACCCGAGGTCAATTCGACATAAGCTTACCAACGATTGGGCTTAATTAGTAACTGACCCAATTACCAATCTGGACAGACAGATCTGTTTTGAAAATTAAATTCAAGAATAATTCGGATGGAGGGAGGTATATATTTGAATTATACGAATTATTATTATTATTTAAATTTCAATAATGCCTGTATAATGATGACAATGTAAGGCACAGTTTATCTAGGCTTTTGTCAGGCCTTGCATTTTTAAGGCCCTTTTAGAGAAAAATATAAACTACATTAAAATTAAAGGCCTGTACACTTCCTTAAATTACACAACAGGAAAAACAATTACTTAATTGTTACTTTATGCCAAACCGTTGCACACTTAGTTCCGTTCATTTGAAGTTATCACTTTACTCAATTTTAATTTACATAATTGATCTTATTACGAATCATTTCTAGTGATACTTTCAGGTCACGGAGGCCCTTACAAGTAGATTATCACGATGCCTCTTCGGTTTAGTCGGTTTATTCGATTACAGCAACGCAAGATACAATCTGCCGAGGGAAATGCCTCCCGGGAGGACTTTTACGGGAAAATGGCCCCCATTTAGGTGTTACTAATACGAAGTAAAAGTTACTGCTGGCGAGGCATAAACCCTCAATCGACTACCGGCATTTGGTGATTTTTATTTACTCTGTGGGCCCGTAACATTTCCATACATCAAACAAGATCGAGAATCGACAGTTATACGTCCAAAGCCCCAAAACTGCAAGCCCAGGTTCGGTACACTTAAAGCCGCTCCGGAGTGCTTCACATTTACATTTACTTGTGCGAAAACACTCCAGTAAAATAAACTTGACTGGTCAAAAACAGATTTGTACGATTACCGGCCCAATATTTGCATACCGAAGACGAACAAAGGCACAGTTTATGTTGTTCCTATTGGCTTAAATAAATTTACATAACAATTAACAATGGAGGTGATGCTGAACAAACATTTATCATCTATTGACATGATGATGCATTTAAATAAATTAATACTGCCAACTGTCTTGCAACATTATTTGGACCGCGTATGATTCAGAAATTTTAAGAAACGACTTAATTAATTCTTTTCATTTTCCGTTTCCGAACAGAATTCAGTTTCCGAACAGTGTTTAATTACTGGAACGAATAACACTATTAGGAAGTGTGCAAAGACGGGATGTCGACGGGAATTGCAAAAGATAACGACGAAGCGCCATCTGACGCGAGGTTTCGGAAACTTATAAAAAATTTATAGAAAATTGCTTCTTTCGCTAATAAAAATTAAATATAAACTCACATCTGCTGTGGCGAATCCTACTTGTTCGGATTCGTGAAGCAATCCGAGAGAGAATTTGGTACCTTGAAGTGTTCTCTCTTCGATCTGACGTTTCTCGTCCAGTAGTTGCATACGGCGCTGTTCCCAGTCCGTATTAACATTATCGTCGTTTCCCCGTAGGATGTAGCCCGTTTTACCGTGTTTCGGATGACTTAGAAACTCGAAATCGTCGACATCTTCCTCATCTTCGGTGTAGAATGGATTAGTGTTCCGTATCTCGCGACCCGACATCGCCATCTTGCTTTCCTTACTGGCCCTCTACCGGTGATTGAAATATGTAAATATTTAATCTTATCCGCGACCGATTTTCCTCGTTATTATCGATTTATCAATTGTATTTAAATAAATATTTTTAAAAAAATTAATAAAAACGGATATTTTAACGCTTCGACGCTATATATGTTAGCTAATTTCGATTAAATCGCTTATTTTGTATTCCTTTTTTCGCGTGGTGTGGTCGAGATTACTTTACTCTCCGCCTACGTCGCTATTGCCACGGGCAATCGGAAGTCACGTGTACGATTAATTATATACGTGACTTCCGATCTAGAACGGAATTCACGTGATTTTAATTTAAGAATTTTCCCGGAATGGAATTACGTAGATGACCGGCACGACTCTGTTATCATCAGGAAAAATGTGATGTGCAGGAACAAGACACCTATAATTGAGGTGGCAAGCATATATTTTAAATTAGACAGCAAAATAAGTTTTTAATTTATAAAAGATATGGGAGTTAACAGAGCCGGGAAAGTAAAATGACATGTCAAATGCTTTATTAATGCAAAGAACAGCATCATCGGCCTACATCGATACGCACAAATTCGAACAATCCTCGCCTCCATTCATTTGCATATCATGCGTATTCGTAATGAAATAACCCGAGAACCTGTTCCTCAAAATCTATCCCCTGACCCTCGTCCAGCAACGAACAGCGTAACTTTCTCGGCTCCTAAAAAATAACTTTTACATTATATTTTTAATCATAATAAATAAAAGTGCATATGGCGCCATCTGTTACGAGATATTGTTATAAACGTTTTTATATATTTTTCAAATATTATAAAATAGCAAGACTTAATTTCAAGGGTAGGGATGAGTTTCATAAAAAAAATTGTAAATGCTAATTACGAATAATAAGTTCATTAAGTCCAACCCCTCTCGAGATGTGACACGACTCCTCTACATTACCCATAAAAATTCCTTTAGGTTTTTTAACTACCCGGATCCCCAGAGATTACGCCAATTCGCCCATCAACATTAAAAACCTCAGATGTTTTTAATCAATTTGAAAATCCCTAGGAATTTTTCATGGTCCCCCATCCCTCACTGTGAATTTGGCCAAACCCATAATGAATATGAAATGTTTCTTAGTGCCCAAGGGCAGCATAAAAAATGAAAAATAGAATTCAAGCATTGGCCATTATTAGGACTATCATACTAAAATAACGTTAAGTGTCAGGCTATTGTAGGATACTTCAGTGCTCTGAGACTGCAACTGCCCTGTATGTCCAGGAAGTCCGTGAGTGCACAACACTTTTATGGACAAAGATTTTGGGTTTATATATGGCAATGTGACGTGGATGATCTGCCAAAAGGATGTCTCCTGGGAGAAAATGGGAAAATGGTCCCTATTTAGGTGTTAGACATTTAAAGAAAACGCAGAAAACTTTGTGACCAGCCCAGTGATAAGCACACAACTAATTAGCAGTGTGGTGCTTTCATGGTTTTTCTAAAGTATTAGTTTGGGAGAAAAACAAAGCAATTTGTGATTAGTTGAATTGGATCTGGGTGCGGTCCAGTTGTAAAATTATTTGCCGTGATACATGAACAGCAACTGAACAAGCACATTAAGGGCAGGATGACTACCCATACTCGGGTTGGCATGGACATAAAGGAAAGTATGTGACAGTCCTTCTAATTAGTCAGAAGTTGGCTCCCAAAAAACCTTTAAATTGGGATAGATCGGAGAATAGGGGTGAGGATAGGCTCCGTACTGACAGCACTTATAACTCAAATATTTGGCAAGTTCACAGAGGATAGAGAGAGGCTACACTCTTACGGAAGGGACACTCGGGCATGGGTGGTCTGAGATTGGATGAAAGTGCAGATAGAGCTTTTCCACGGTATGGAAATTAATGAGTGGACATCCCCAATTATTCTAACTTGCCCTTGGTAGTTGCTATGTCAATCGGTATGGTATGGTACCATAATAAACTGTCTTCTTTTGTATATAAACATGTATCAAACAAGTTGAATGTGGAGGTTTATTTCCTATAAACCTAATGTACATTTGAAACATCTCGGACCAGGCTATATCAAGAAAGTCACTCGAGACGGAGGACAGACAAAATTGTCAGTTTTATTCACTCAGTCATTGGTAGGCAGAAATACACTGAGAATTCAGTGTATAAAATGAATTTTGACTCAAAAATGAT
Organism: Centruroides sculpturatus; assembly: GCF_000671375.1. NCBI lineage: Eukaryota > Metazoa > Arthropoda > Arachnida > Scorpiones > Buthidae > Centruroides > Centruroides sculpturatus. The sequence goes on along the minus strand of NW_019384352.1, from coordinate 404,070 downwards.
GCTCTCTCAGTCTGAATGTTAATAATGACGACATCACAGCTTTCTTTCCCTGCCCACTGTGAGTTCGGCCAGACCCAGAAGGGCACAGTGGAGACTGGGTGACTCTCCATTGTGGCAAAGCCCAACACATCTGGAACTTACCACCCATAAAAAATTCCTCAAAGCTGCTTGCCCATATCCAATCCTAGATCCTTCAGAGTGGCAGGCCGACGCCTTAAACCACCTTGGCCATTTAGCCATCAATTCAAATGAGCTCTGCTACAAGATTTGAAGAGGACACAAGACCTGATCTTTTTGCTCTATACATTTGTAATGTAATTTAAGGTGACAACTGATTCTATAATCTAGTATTATCACAAGAGAGATGCCAACACATTAACTATAGCAATCCATCATTTCTATAGTTAACATAAGGTATGTGCTACTTAACAACAGGGACGTCTTTAAGCGAAGAAATCACACACATATTTTATATGATAGGTCTAATTCTTGTATAGGCTATATATATAAAACAATGGTAAGTATTTACATACCTAAACATAGACAAGATACAGGTGGTTACAAAATTTTCAGCACTATTATAGGTTTATAGGATTTCTCTCGTATGTGCGGCCCATTATTACGTAGCGCATACCTGTAACGGGTGAATTTATTACTATACTCTCGATTACGAATATTATATACGAACAATTAAAATTTTTAAAATGTATTTTTTTTTATTAGAAAATAAAAAAAAGGATCAAACTCATTATGTACATTAAAGTCTTCATATTTAATATTACAATTGCTTAATTAATTATTATTATTGAACTCTAAGTATCGACACCATACCGAAACATATGCCACAAGTAAAACAATCGTAATTATCTTGGGGATTTGGCAGTCCGTAAACCACCGCAAATCTCCGAAATTCTAAAAACCTGTGTTGCGTTTGTGATTACGACTGAAATTTCTTCAAATAAAACCTCGCCGTTACAGAACTTTCTCGTCGCAAAACTCAATTCCGGGCATTTTGGCATACGGATTTTGATCTTTTTTCACGAAAATAATAATTTAAAAAATGTATTTCAAGCGAATGTACCATTTCAGGCAAACTAAATGGTGCAACAAGGCAGGAAGCGTAAATAAATAAATTAAACTGTAGCCTGTACTCTTCGATCGGAACCTTATCTCAACGATTACACCTCAGTAACTCCGCTAAAGATCGATACAATAAATTTAACAACTAACTTTTATTGTAAATAATATACTCAACTATCGTTGGTATATTTACGCTGATACAAAACTGTAGTGTGTTTTAAAGACCTGTCAAAAGTAAAAAGTTAGTTTAAAATTATTATTATTAATTTTAATTACACCTCGTTTTCCGTCGTTTTCTTAAAAATGTAATAATTATAGGAAAACTTCCTGTATAATGACGAAATGAGAAAAAAACAAAATTAGAACTACATGATAAAGGGGGATATAGAATTATACTGTTTATAGATACATGCAACAACATCCTGATGTAACTATATCAACACATCATGTTTCACATGAATAAAAACGGGGATTTAAAATGCACACAGATATTTTTTCCTTGATTTCTAAAGCACGTGAACGTACACAGAAATATTACATTGAAAGTGTATGATGTTTTTTAGACAATGATTTGTGCTCCAAACATGTACAAAATGTACAGTCTTTTCGCAATTCAGTATACACTATAAACAGTGAAATGGCAAGATCATCCATGTGAAGCCTGCGAGCGTTGAAACTGCAGCTTTATGTTCCTTCGTTATTGATGAAAAGAACATACTCCAACTCGAATCATTTTAACCGAACGGAGGAATGATTTGTGTTTTTGTACGAATCACTTTGCACATGAGTAATCCCTTCTTCATTTTGGCCATTCTGAGGGTTAAAAAAAACAAAAAAAAAAAAAAACAAAAAACAATGAAAATGTCTTGTCGCAGTGTGAGACGATCGAGTTTTTGTGCTGCGAGTCACAAAAAAATGCATTCCGTATATACAGAGTTACTTGGAAATTTAAAAAAGGAATTTATCCTTAAGATAACGAATTACTTGAAGAGGGCACGGTGCTGCTCTTTTGATTGCCGTTAACTGAGTTCGGTTTAATGCCGTAATCGATTATGGTAAATACAAACTGTAGGCATCCGCACTTTACATAGCTTCCATGATGCAACAGTGCCGTTCCTTCCCACCCCGCTCCACTACCGCCTATCAGGCTTGAGCTGCTCGCTTTACAGTTGCAAGGTTTCCACGACTGAAATGAAAATAAAGTATTAGTAACGATCGAAATGACAAATGCAATAATAAAATTAAACATCCTCACTTCTCCGGCACGGCCATTCATCGTCGCTCTTTCTGTAGAACCGAATTCTTTCTTCTCTCTGGCCTTTTCGGTCAGGTGCCGAACCGAGGCAACCGGAGAATTGGGAGACGAGGAGGGTTTGTGCTTCTCGGAAAAATCACAGGAATACAATACGTTATCTACAGTGGTTCCGTGCTCGCTGTAATTTAGAAGCTCATAATGTTTCGTAATCTAAAAATTGATAAAATAAATTTTATATGTTTGTCGTTATTCTGGGTAACGAATGTCGTCTGAACATTTTTCTCACCTCGTCGTAAAATATACATGCGTGTTTGGCGGAGACGAAATTACAGTGACCGTAATTGTTTAAGCAGACATCCATATCTGCACCTGGAAAGAAAGGAAAATATCTATTGAAATAAATTACAAAACTAAAATCAATATTAGACCAGTCATCTAACAATTAATGTTTATTTCACACAAAGATGAACCGCCAATAGAGAATCGCTAATCAGTGTGATAATTTCTCAAGGTAAAACAGTGGCACGGGTGGCGGGTGGCTCAGCAACTATCATCCATTTGGCACCCTGTGAAGAGATATCCAGAATGGAGGATTTTCATTAAATGTTGATGTAAACAATGTGGCCTGAAAGTGGTTCTGTAAGTAAGACCTGGAGTTCATGCGTGAAATATACATTCCTTCTGTAACATTGGGACAAATACCTCAATACATACAGTGAATATGTGGAAGTAATTGCATACAGTGTGTTCACAGTATCAACAAATACACTTTTGAGGTCAATTTATATGTTGATCTGACTTGTATGTCAACATACCACTCTGAGAGACATGGGTTTAAGATTCCCGATTTAATCCAGATATGCAGGATCCTCTTCTTCACACCATATAACCATATAATTACAGATCTAAGCAAAATCCTAAAGTGGCACCCTTATAGTGCTTTAATCAAAAAGCCCACACAACTACATCTTCAGACCACCAAAAAAGCTCAAGGGTCACAGGTATGCTAATGATTCCAAGATCCGAGATGCTATCAAAGACTGGTTCTGCAGCCAACCCCAGATTTTTTTCACTCGGAATATCCAAAATTTGGTGACATGCTAGGACACTTGACTGTACTGACAAGCAGATATGTAGCCCACATATCACTATTACTTTCTATACATTCATAATAATCAATAAACCATTACAGAAAAAACCAAATACAGCACTAAGGCCATATGACTAGTCACAAGGCCAAAACCAAATGGGTCCAGCATGGAATAGAGAACAATGCCTAAATTCATAGTAACTAATAAATTAGGGACCCAGATAGGATTTGAATCTGAATTCTTATGACAATAAGGTGTCGTCATTAAGATTCAGGAAGGGGCGCAATATTGTAATAATTTTGACATAAAAAACTTCTGCACAAATCTTCTACTGTGTTTGTTTCAGTCCCAGCTGTTGAGAATCTTTCTTAGAGCTAGCCATTTTTGAACCTGAAACTCTACTTGTACAGTGTCTCCATACCATACCTACATGTGCTGATGGATGACATTCAGTTTTACATTCTTTTTTGTCAAAATCAGATAATACTATATTGCTCTCCTTTATGCACTGCTGGAGAGGTCTGTTATCTTTTGTTCTTGCATATCAACAATGTTGCCATTTGCAGTTATATTAATTAACTCAGACTTGGAAGTTTTTTGTGGCAAAATTACTATGATATTGCTTTTCTATTGAGCATTCCTTGTACTTAAATTAATTTCTTAAATTGAAAATGCGAAAGGTTAGGCAATCGGCAAATGACCTTTGTATATACTCAAAGAAAATTAAATTAAACCAGAACCAATTACAGTTGTGCGATTACAGTTGCGTTACAGATAATACAGCTTTTGCTTCTGTAGTCAGCCAGCTTACCTTTTCCAACTGTTAAAGTTCTATAAGGCATCGGAACTGTTGGACCTTTTCCCGTTAGCGAGCACATCACTGCCCTAGCTCTTACCTCTGTAGCGTCTACATAAACATACAAATAAATATAATTTACCACATTAAAATGAATTAATCAAATTAAATAATCTTTAATAAAGAACGTACTTGATGAAACGATTCCATTCAGACCCTTTTTTGATCCTTGCACTACAGAATTTTTAGGTAAGAGTAACTCTTGAAGTCTCTGCCATGCTAATATCCGAATTAACCTTTCGTCTAACTTACTAAGTTCTACTTCTGTAATAAGAAAAGAAAATTGTTTTAAACTTTTTCATTTAAATTTATATTAGTTAATTAGAATACTAAACTTACCTCCGACACCTTCTATGCAGGCTTGTAAAGTACTATTCAGATTTAGTATGGCGGGAGACGTACTCAAAGCAGACGTTACATTAACTTTGGTTGGCAGAATGGCATTTGTGCATCCGGTTTTTCCTATCCAAACAGAAAGGTTCTCAATTCAAATATTTGCAATTATCGAATTTACAATTTGTGGCAAAAACAACTCAAAATTAAGTACTTAAAATGCCAATTTACCTGCATTTTGTAACGTGACAACTCTGGGACCAGATATATTATGAGGACTCTGAACTATTGTTACTTTACTATTTGCACCAGCTACGGAACGGCATAAATTCGACACAGATACCGGCGACGAAGATCGTATCGTCGTTCCTCCCGACGTAGAACAGACTATGTGGCTAGAACAAGGTTGCCTACATTGTAATACTGGAGAAGAGCCTACGTTAAACGTAAACTGGTTCTGTTGAGTAGAAGCCCCCGACACGTTTAGTCTAGTTACCGGAGTGGTAGTTCTCACCATTCGCGTCACCATCGTGATATTGTTCTGTTTATTGGTGCTGTTTCCGACAACTGTCTTCGCTTGTGTGACTGCCGGCCTTATCTGAACCTGCGTCGACACTACCGAACTTGAAGCACTTGTTTGAACACTAGTTGTAGTAACACTATTGTTATTTTTATTCACAATGGAATTACTTACACATTCTGTCCTATTTCCTACAGAAACTACTGGTTCGACTTTAATTTTTTGAAGTTCATTCTCTTCTAATTCACCATTTGGCATGTTATCGCACACTGTATGATTGAGCAAGGAAGTTAATTTATTCGACTTGACAGTTTTTTGAGTGTGATCGCACTCCGGGAGTATTCCACCATTAACGACTGGCTTATTCGATTCCGTTTTGCTTTCCGAAACTGTAGACGATGAAGTTTCGCTCGCTTTTGCTTCGGCCTTCTGCATTTCAGAAGTTTTATTTGCATTTAACTGTTTTTGTACAAGATATTTCGCCATACTGACTTGCAAAGCTACCACGCTGGATAACCACTGAAATGAAATTTCACTTAAGCAAAACAATAAATTACTTAGAAATTATATTATCATCTAAGAAATTTTATTATTACTTCGTCCTGCTCTTCTGGTGTGACTTCTGTATTTGCCGTAGTCGTTAACGAGTTATTTTCTCCCAGTTTAAATGGAGCTTCGGTTACCCTAGGCAGTAACGGAGGAGGATATTTATACTGTTCTTTTATTGCATTCGGTACCTATATTTTATTTTTGTAAAATATAATATAAAATATAATAGATATATAGAGAAAATAAAATAAAATATAATAGAGAATTTTGCAGAAACAAACTCACTTGAATCTTCTTCCTTGTTTGCACTTTCATTTTATACCTAAAGGGAGGATTTTTTCTATGAATTTTCTTTAGGAACTCTATTTTTACAGCATCTTGTGACAATGGACCTGAGTATTTATCCCATAACTTGACTCGTTCCGTTAAACTTACTGATGTTAAGAGCCTTTGATCCTAAATAATACAGATTTGCTAAGTACATTTCATTTGCATAAACAAGATAATTATAATTTAAAAGGAACGAAATGTTAGTAAACAAAGTGTTTAAGGTAACGTACTAAAATATGTTCCGGATGATTAGGACACATCCATCGTCCAGTTGGCAGTGTTGTGAGTGGCGGATCAAGGCAGTCGGCATGAAAAAGCAAGGGACAGTAGTCACACTGGATGAGCGGAGCTTTTCGACAACTCCTAGAAGTGTCTTTCTATTAATTTTTGTAACATATAGTAACAAATACACACTATTATTGAAAAAATTTATCCAATAATTTATATCACATGTTAATATTATGGACCACGTTTCTTAATTTTATGCATATTGTGATAATGTTAGGTTGAACTTGACAGAGAAACAGCCGACACTTTATATATGCATCTTATAAAAGTATTTGTTGTTTGGTAATGTAAGTAATTTAAAAAAAAAATCAGACAATGCCTGGACAAAGTGTTTCCTACAATATAAAATAATTTACTTAGAATATTGATCCACAGTCCAACTGTAATATTCCACACTGAGCAATTAGTTGTTTCACAAAACACAGTTTACAGAACAATATAACGGATTCCCCAAATAAATAACCGAATTCCTCTGTAGCGAGGTATCTGTAGAAACAGAAATACAGAATTTGGACTAACTGTGAGTGTAAGAAATGTCTGCTAAGCAGTGTGTCAGACCCTGTTTTGTACAGTGCTTGTTTCTGCATGTTTATTACAATGCAAACTGTTTGTACCTCTTATCGTATCTGATATGAAGCTGATTGCAACAATTTTCAGATACAACAGATCACTTTCAAAAATGAGATGCAGAGCTATGGTTTAGACTTGACCCTAAACAAGTCTACACTCAGGATTATCAAACGCAGCTATCGGGTTTATTCTGCACAATTCTTCGACCTGGAGATCCAGTTTGGCAACTTTTAAACTCGCTAAGCATCATCAAAACAGTCATAATTTTGGACGGTTTTCGAGAGTCAAACTGTAATAAAATCCTAAATGCTTAGAATGCGGATGTCATTGCAAGCAATCTTACTGTGTTTTCGTACAGGTGCGTTCACGAGTCATCTCCCATAGCCAGGTGTGTGGATGCAGAAAAACATTTTTCAAAACCTCAGTCAAGACACAACCAACAATGCTTAACAGTGATCAAGTACAAGCCTGAAAATGAGGACAAGTTAACATAAGAAATATTCTAAGCTTAGTACCATTTGTTTATAATTATTTTCAATAATTTAAGTGTCACTAAGACAAGAATTTCTATTTATATGTATTATATTCTTAATGTCAAATATGCTCCATGCCATTCTGATATGTTAACTGAGCTGTTGCATGATGCAGATGATCAAACTTTTGGCCAAAAGCATCCTTTTTATTAAAGTACAGGCTATCCGAACTAAGTTACTTTATTAATTAATTAATTTATGAACTAATCTGCTAAATATTACACTTAAAAAATCTAATTATAACTACGTCGTACATTAAAAATTTCATTTTTTTTCCCATTACTTAGCAATTTCTAATTATAACTTACTTTCGGCACTGGAAACACAGTCTGGCAGGCAAAGGCACTATGCCATTATCCAATTCATGTGCCAACTTTTTATTGGATCTGTATCCTTCCCTTGGTCTCGGTCTTTTGCTTGATCCTGTAATTAGTTCGTAAGTAATTCAATCTTTCATGTTGGATAAATTTTAATAAAATATCATCTTTAATCACTTTATCTGAGATGGCGATTTTTAAATAATTAAAATCTGAAGCTCTAGAAGCCTTACACAAATCGAAAGCAAGTTCAAACAATGAAATTGTTTCTATTAAATATAATGAAAGAATAACCTTGAAATTATATTTAAAAATAAGTTGTAAGAAAAAGTCAGGTCTTCAAAATAACGATGAATAGATAATCAATAGTAGTTTATCTGTTAATTTGAAGAAGGAAAAAAGGGAGGTCAGAATTGTTTTCCTTATCCTTAAAATACAGGCTCTTCCAAACGAATTTGACTATTTTAAATTATTATAATTATGTTAATTATTGTACAAGATCCTCATAACTTAATTAAAACATTAGAAAACTGTCCACGTTTTCTTCTAATTTTCCAATTATAATTTCTTGACGCGCACACCTTGTTTCACACAGCACACGTCCAACCAATACTCAAATTCTTCCTACGCTTGCAACGGCATATCCATTGTCACTCCTCCTGTGGCAACCACAATTCAGCTGCAAAATACAACTATGGAGTAGCACAATTACTCACATTGAACAATGCTGTTGCAAACTACATAACACAAATCACCTTCTCTTGTAGAGTTGCTGTTTTGTTTACGACACTTCCTAGAAGTAGTAGAAGAAAGGATGTTTGGACGCTGAAGGGAGACGAAACTCGAACGGTTAGTCTATCAATTGGTGTATGTTGTGTACTTCTTGGATAATAATTAACCTAATTACAGTAATTTGAAATGGTAGCATTCTTTTTGGAAGACACTGTATAAATTTATCGTGTAACTCAAATAACTACCATTACTAAGAAAGAAATTTTGGGTGTAAAAACTGCTAAGACAGGAAAAGGTGCATGTTTATTTAATTACTTCACATATTGAGGCATTTCTGCATTTTCTCAGACTTGCTGGCTGCTCAGAAATCTTTTCAAGTTGTTCTTAACTTCACTGACAACGTTGTGTTGCTTTCCTTTTATCTATCTTCATCTTCTTCATTTGTTCCATTAACCACGGATGACAAAGACAAAGATAAAATTAACCCACATGCTCTTCTAACAAAAGAGTATAGACAAAATCAATAAGGGATTGAAGCAGATAGTAAGCCCGAAAGCACATTCTTAATTAAATAAATGGCTACTGGTCGAGTGTGGCTTCTCAAACAAAAGGACTTACAAACAGGTTTGACAGAATAGAATTTAAAAAAGGAAAGCGAGCAAAAATAAACCTAATTTACGTTTACGTTTGTTAAAATGCAACTAAAATAACTTACCAGGTAGTTGTGTTGTGCAGGTAAGTTCATTTGGCAGCTGGAATTGCTTTGGATTCATGGCAGCGGCAGCTTTTACTAAACTGTACAAAGGATTGCTAATACTTTCTTTATTTTCTTTTGCTTTCGCTGGAAGATCGGTCGTGGTGCTCTCTTTTCCTCCTTCCGCATTGCACTTTGATACGGTTTTGGTATTTGTTTGTCGACCCTGAGTAGCCGTCACTAATGCATTATTTTCCTGTGGAGAACAAAGTAAATTAAAGATTAGTCGATTATTACGGCAAATATTCTGAAATTAAACTGGTTATAATTAATCTGATGTATTACTAATCCAAACTGTTCCAACCAACTTTTAAGTCAATCGCAAAGAAGGAAAAACAAATTTGAACTTATGCCAACGTTGAGGAAGCTTAAAAACATTTATGTTTGTGTTTATAAGGCTGACTTATTAACAAATAAGGTGATTTGCTATTTATGGTGCAATTTGAATATATAATATTAGAGGTTAGTGCTAGAGAAGTCAACCTTTCTAACAATAACCTTGATAACAATAAATATAAGATAAAAATATGCTTAAAACTAAACATAATTTGAAGATAAAGGCAAAAAACACTTGAATACCTCTTCATTCTTGTGCCATAAGAACACAAACACTAGAGAATTCAACCATCTACTACACTTAATTGTGTTCCTTTCATATGAAACTTCCAACATTTGTGTTGCTCTGGTTTTAAAAGCAGGGCTGTGGAGTCGGAGTCGGAGTCGTGGAGTTTTGGCTGGAGTCGGAGTCATCAAAAAATCTGCCGACTCCCTTTTTACTTACCAACTTGTTATGTATATGAAATGGAGTCGGAGTTGGATGGTAAGGAAAAGTCGGAGTCGGTAGATTTTTACGCGACTCCACAGCCCTGTTTAAAAGTCTAAGAGACTTTTAAAACCCAGTGCTATCTAAAAAAGAAAAGCTACAGAATCATCTAGATTCTGAGCTATACATTCATCGTCTGAAGTCAACAAGAGAAATAAAGATCACAAGAAGCTGGGTAACTATTATCAGCATCCTAAACTAGGACAAATGTGAAATAAGATTGCATTCTATACCATAATAGATATATTGGGTTGTTCGGAAAGTAAGTTCGTTTTTTTCCGTGGAAAAAAATGCAATATTCTTATAATAAATAAATATTTTATTGAATTATAAGTTGACCATTTTCGTCAAATACCTGTTGTCATCGTTTCTGGTAGTAGCACGATTTCACATTCATAAAAGTTTTGATCGTTGCTTACAAAAAACCGATCCAAGTGATTTTTGACATCATCATTTCAAGTAAATGTCTTACAGTTAAAAAAAATTGTATAGACTGGAACAAGTAATAATCTGAGTGTGCTCGATCTGGCGAATACGGTTGGTGTGATAGCACGTCCCATCTGAGTTATAACAGTTTCTGACAAGTTACCAAACTCGTGTGAAATTTGACATTATTGTGGTAAAACACTACACCTGTTTTTTTTATCAATTCTGGCCGGCTTTTTCTGTTTGATGATATTACGCAATTTGTTTACTCGAATGCAGTACACTTTTGAATCAATTGTTAAATTTTCCGGTAAAAGCTCCAAAAAAAAAATTTCCTTAAAATCTCACCAAATAGAGCATTTCTCTTTAAGAATTCGTGGAATTCATATATCGAGCTTTGAAACGAAACCAATTTGTTTCAAGTACTCATAAGCAGTTCAATTTGACAAATTTAATCTCTTAGTGATTTCACGTGTTGTTATTCCGCAGTTTGCTTCAATCGGTACTTTTATTTTGTTTTCATTGGCTTCAATTGGCCATCCATAACGTGGTGCATCTTCAATACTGAAATTGCGAGAACGAAATTTTGTAAACCAGTTTTGGCACTGTCGTTCTGTCAACACATCTCCACCATACATGTCACACGATTTTTTTCTTGCTTGAACAGCATTTTTATTTTTTGGTAATAAAAAAGCAAAATATGCCGAAGATGCTGCTTTCGATCTTCCATATTTGATGGGACGCAAAAAATAAACAATTGCACGAAATCAAACAAAATTTTTTACAAATAAGCCATAAAATGCTAGCTGTCAAAATATATAATGATAATACGGTTTAGAACGAAAATGGTGGGAAAAATACCACTAATCCGTCTAGTGGTAAAAAAAACGAACTTACTTTCCGAACAACCCAATAGATTGCATTCTATACCAAATACTAGAGTATTTACATTGTATATACTCGAAACTACAATATACATGAGTTTGCCTTGTTTGTACAAACTTGTGTCTTATTAACGGCCTTGGTAAGTCTTGACTGCAGGGCAGAAAATCTAATGTATTGATTTTTGCAAGTTGTCGCATCCACTCGTGAGAAACAAATGCTTTTTTGCATGCTCAGAGTGATTTGTAACCTACAACTCACGTAGGCATCCAAACCATCGACTAATCTTGTCGGCACATTTGGGTGTAACAAAATGTCGGCAGTAGTCTTATCACATGAACTTTTCTGCTCCGAGAAAAGCAGTTTCAATGGGATTTACATTTAAGGAGCTTCCTTAACAATAGCAACACGTTTATGGTACAGATGCTACTAAATGTACAATATTTTGCATGTATAATGACCAATGTGTGTGTAGTGGAAGTGCAAAAACTGTTAAGAGTTTGAATTCGGGTAGCTCATGTCTTATAGCATCCCCAATCTGGAGGCACACTTCAGAAAAAGATATCGACAGCCCTGTTGTCATAGCATCTTCATCCAGTAATTAATATTCACCATCTCCTTTATTATTACTTTTTTAAAGTTTTTATAATAAAATTTTATTGATACTTTTCTGGTGGATGTTACGATATTTAAAAGACTACTGTGTGTGTAATGTTAGCATAATATATTTATGTACTTTTTCTTTTGTTTTATTCATTCTTTCTTCCCTTTTTTTTCTGTACATTTCATGATATAATATGCAATGTTACATACTTGCTTACAGTCTTTCTTTATTTACAGTATTTACTTTTATTTTCGCCGACAATGCATTTTTCGGAACGTAATCCCACCCTAAGTCGAGGAGAGACTGTATTAAATATTCCAGTTGTAGTTTTTATATAATTAGAATATACAGAGAACACAATATTATCATTATAATCAACAATTTTCCATTCATAATCATAAATTTGTACTTACTCTGTAAGGTAAGACCTTGCAATTATGACAAACCCACTCTCCGGAAGGAAGATCGTCTTCGGAAAGAGGAGGATCACTGAAAGATAAGTTTTATTATACTTTATTTTGTGAAGATCAAAATAATTTAAAATTATCAGTCACAAATTTCAAAAATTATCCTTTCAATTTATTAATGACAAAGCATTTAGATTGGTTTATAAAAATGGATTATCCGAGCTCACATTAACGTTTCTTTCACACAGTTATGATTTATATTTGGGAGAATATATCATTTCGTAAGCCCACGGGTGGTGAGCAGATAAAAACCAAAACACCGTCACGGGTTTGTATCTTGCTAATGGGCACTGCCCGATTTTCTTCATGCGTCTAACACCTAAACAGTGGAGCAGTTTCCGCGTAGAAAGGCAAGGGCACTCTGCCAAGAGGAGGTGCCTTCCAGGGATGGTACCTCCCCTCTTGGTAGATTGCCCCTTTGTAATATTGCCTTACACCACCAATCCAATGCATTATTTTGTGTTGATATAGTTGTTTCACAACTGGAATCCACACTGAATCTTTTTACAGATTTCCACGAGATTATCGATACCGAGAGCAGCATTAACTGTTTTTTATTTTTGCTAGTGCATTCAACAAACTTATGTTCATCATCATAATGCAAATGAAACTTTAAAAATAGAATATAATGTTCTATTGTAAGTGGAACACGTATTTAAAATTAAAAAACCATTATGAGCATGATACAAAGTTTGATTATTCTAGATGTTGTAACGTCTTGCAGCGCATGCGTGGATATAGACCCATGTTAAAGGTGTGATAACAAATGTACATCACTATTTAACAATTTATATAGCACAACTCAAACACTGAACAGATCAAGTATGGGAGTGTTGCATAGCTCCAAGGTTGTTGTGAAGAGAGATTCCCACATAAATAAGAGTTTCCGATTGCTGCATCATCTGAGTAGCATTGTTTGAGCCCTTAACGGGTTGTAGTTCTGTTCGAGCATGGTTTTTGCAAGATCTGTGGTATGCTTTCCTTTCACCACATCATTCTGGTGCTCGACTAGGTGGCCAGCAAGCATTCGTTTCGTGGTGCCAATGTATCTTGTGTTCACCCCCGTTACAGGATTCTCCAACAGTACAACATAGATTCCCAATTTTTCAAAGGCAGAGAATTTATCCTGATCATTGCAGATGAGTCTGCGCATATTCGTTAGTGGAGATAGGAGCAGGAGAAGGTTATGTTACCTGAATATATGGCAAATGCATATGGAAAGGTATGGGAATGGTGGTTGAAATAATGACACCTCCCTCTTGTTGTATAGTGTTGTGCTTGGAAATAGAGATTTCCGAACCATGTTACACACATGTGAACTTAGCAGGTGAAAAATCAGCCATGCATACTGTCACACTGATGTTTAACTCAATGTTTACAAGTGCTTGCATTGAAGATAATAAGAATGCTCTTCTAATAAGGGCAGTGATATCAGCATCAACATATCGTAAAGGTTGGAAAGCATCTGCCTGAATGATACGAGGCACCATATTAAATTTATGGAATACTGAGAATAGTAACCCCTTCAGAATGCACAAATCCAAGAATGTTATTGCTGCATCAATCTCTTTCTCCCAAGTGAAGTTGATAGAGGGGTATACACTGGACATTTGTTGTTTTAAGATAAGAAATGTCTCATCTGTATTCTCCCGTGTTATGAGAATATCATCAACATAACACAAATACAATAGCAGGTAGTGGATGGCTTAGAGAGAAATTGAATGTTCTGCATTCAATTTCTCTCGCGATCAGTTCTGCTAGAACAGCAGATAATGGAGAACCCGTAGGAACTCCCTGTTTCTGTAAATAAACATTCCCATTAAAACAAAAATAGTTGTGCTCCGTGATGAAGATCAGCACATCATATATATCTAGTATTTGTTGAGCACTAAAGCCCTTCTTGAGGAATAGTGAATTGATAAGCATTACAGCTTCGAAAGTGGGCACCGAAGGGTACAAGGATACTTTGTCCAGTTTGTAGAAGCTGTATGTACTGGTTTGTATCGCACCAATGCCTGAAGTGATAGTGGATTTAGCAACCAAGGACAAGGAAGTAACGTAGGGCAAGTCTGGGATCAGTGTGCAAAGAAACTTAGCCAGTGCCTTTTCTAAGAAATAGGTAGGATGAGGCCTCTTGTTAAACAAACCAAACGCTAAAACTGAAACTCTAAGAAATGAACCACAAGAAACTTTTCTCTTTCCAGAAAAGTTCCTTGTGTATTTACTGGACCTCTTGTTTACAAATGGTGGCAATGGCCAGTCAGCCTTACGTGTTTTTGGCTCAAAGAACAATCTGGGGATATAACATTAGAGTAGTGTCAAGACACCCAGTTAGGACCGATATCACACCTGTTAGGATAATGATTTTCCTCATTTTTCTCTATGACCATTGGTGTAGATTGTGGTCGGGAAAGAAACTCATTGGCCTCAAGGATAAAGTCTTATTCTTTACACCACAAATTTCTTGTCCTTATCTGAGACTAAAAAGTCTCAAGTCGGCCCTAGTGAAGAAGTGCATTACTGTTTGGTAGTCTACACAATGTTTATACTACAACTTCATCCGTGTAATTGTAATATGGAGTCTTGACCACCATCTTTTGTTGTTTGTAAGCCAAACATACTAACCACTGGAGTTTATTGTCTAATTTCTTTTTTAGTACTTGCAAGGAACTGGCTGATATACTATGTATTTTACCCAACAGATCATAAAGTGTAGACGAATCACACACTTTGATAAACTGGAGATGCACCACATAAAGCTTGAGCTTGACTTCCGCAAGCTATTTTAGTTTGTTCCTAATCTGTTTTGTACGGAGAGATCTTTCCACATTTGGAAGTATCCCTTTATTGCACATTCGTAACAGTTTTTAATTTTAAATAATATGTGTTCCACTTACATTAGAACATTATATTCCATGTTTAAAGTTTTGTTCACCTGATGATGATGAACATAAGCTTGTTGAAAGCACTAGCAAAAATAAAAAAAAACACTTAATGCCGCACACTGTGTCTTTACTTCCCACTCAGTGTTCTTTACTTAAGTCATACAGAAATTACAAATAAAAGTTTATTAAAAAAAAAAATCAGTATCCAATACGCCGGCATTTCTCGACCTTTTTCTCATTGCGAACCAGTAATATATACAACTATGAATTATGCTTATTTATTACATATACACATGCTTATCTTGAGTTACTACACATAACAAAGCATGTATGGTAACTCTACATTACTATTTAAATGTCACCCGTAATCAACTGCGTCAGCATGGACAAATATTTTTCTGCGGGTCTGTGAGAAACACTACTTTCCAAACTTTTCAAACTTACTACTCCCTTTTAGCGTATATATTTCTTACATTTTGTTTTGTTTGTTTCAAAATAAATTCTTGTCCCCCTTGACTTCTGACATCCCGTTGAGCCTTCTACAACCTCAAGGGGGTGGTAGCACCCACATTGGAAATCACTGCTCTACACATACATACAACACAGTAATACAAATTATCTGCCCTTAGAGCCTAATAATGGGAGCATTTATACACAACTCACATACAAAGGATACCAATAAAACTTAAGATTACCAAAATACACCATTTTTTTCCAAAAATATAATTAAGAAATTAATTAAAATTATATTATACACACATTAAGACAAGGAGAATTTCATCGACATTAGACATATAAAAAAAAAATCTATATCCCGAGCTAATAAACTTAATACTTCTGCGTGTATATACGACAAAGAACCAACAGAAATTTGAACATATACAGAATTACGACAGCGACTAAGGACCTTAACATTAATACCAATATACATGGGGCGTACTTTCACGGTCACGACACATCAACGACTAATATCTGCGAGGGGTTTGATCTAACAACACGTAAGGCATACTTCTGCAGTCGTAACATATTACTGACTAACAACTACCAGACAACAGATCTACAATGTTACAATATTCCAGAACACATATATATAGATTAGAGGAAGACGTGCATCAAAGATAAAAAACAAGGGGCATACAAAATGTACGAAATTTACAAACAAAAAAAGTAGAAGGCGAATGCGTCAATCAATAAATACTATCACACAGAAATAATGTATACCATTAATTAACATATTAAAAATAATTTATAAAAAAAATAACTTATAAAAAGCATGAATATTTATTTAAGACAAAAGCTTATCCTGAACATTGTTTACAAAACATAGTTAAAATATTTTTATACATTTACAAATTACTTTTTAATATATCTTTCAGTTTAAAATCGGAATGCGTTCCATAAATTTCTCACTTTAGAGTCATAAAATTAAGTGCCGACTATAAAAAAAAACGATTTGATTCGGTTAACAACCCTTAAAATTAGTTTATAAATCCATAAATGTAATTAAAAACACAATTCTAAGTGATAATTTAGCAATTTAGAATAAAAAGAACAAAGTAAAAAAAAAAAAAAAAGCAAGCAGACAAATGTACAGGACTGCGTACGTGTTTACTGCAGAGGTCAATCACCTAGAAGAATTAGTAATGTCTTATTCTAATGAGAAATTTAAGGAAAATCCGAAGTAAATAATTCATCTGCTTTCATAAACAATCAGACTTATTTGAAATGATAATTTATTTAAATAAATTAACTAAATAAAGCTGGACGGGAACGTTGGAATGCACTTTTTACCGCCTCTCTCTCCGGCTACGGAGTGACTTTGAATTATTTACTATTGACAAATCAATAAATTTAATAATAAATTTCGATATTTTCCTCCAATAAAATAATCATCGCGGATACTTATTAAGATATTTTTTGAAGGGCGGAGAAGTTCCGCATTTATTTTGTTGCACGCGACGCAGAAATTTATATTTACCGACGGCAATAGTACTTTATCCTCTGTAGTTGTTAATGCTATAGTCAATACAGTTTAATTTTTGTAGCTCATACTGGTTTACAAATCTCATTTCTAAATATGTATGCACTTTCAATTTATGGGTGTACACTGTAATAAAGTTTGGTGGCTTGAATAATAAGAGTAATTAAACAAATAATGCATTAAATTTTAACTCAAGTTGAACTTAAGAATGCTTCAATACTTTTAGATATCAAATTTACATCTGAAAATATGTAAAGATAAAATACTGCTGCTGCAAAAATGTTAATTTGAAATAACACATTTACTCAAATATAGCGCGCGCCTTAATTTCTATGCACTCGCCCCATAGATATTTTTTCCAAAGTAGACAACTCTACAAATTTATTGCATGGTAAAGTAAGTTGGCATGCAATAAATACCACTACCTTCTGTGGTATCTAAGTCGAAAACTCTGTTAAATGTACACCGATTAATTCTGCAGAGTAACTACAGTGGCTAAAGTTTTTAGTTTCCAGAGTAATTCGATGGCAGAGATAGTTAGGCTGGTGACGCCGTGCCATATGGTACCACGGCAAAGCTCTTTGGCATGACATGCAAGTAGCTACGTGATGCCCGAGGAGGAGGAGAAAGTGCAAATTTATGGAGTCAAACAGATTCGTTGATATATATGCTAATGTGTTAAGTGGCATGTCGATACGACATGTTCCGTTTGCACAGCCCATATACCCACCAAAGCGACATGCCACAACAAAGTTTCATTTCGACTGGACACACTTTGTTGCTCTCAGGTGGCTAGGTCGTGGTTATTCCTGTATACAAACACAGGGAGGGAACATTTGCCATGAAGTATCCCGCATGTCACTACTCCAAAAGTGTCGGCCTATCAGGAAGACATGGGAATGAATCCAGGTAAGTAACTGGCAGGACTTTGTCAGAGCCATCCCTCACTTGCTGAAGGCCTGGTCAAACTCACTACAGTATGGAAGAAGAGATCTTAGTGTCCGCAGGAAAGAAAGAGCCAGAAGAAAAAAAAGTTTTCTAAATAAAGCAGTTATCTTTATATTTATTATTAAACTCAGTAATAACTAATATTAGCTGAACACATGCACTCTCATCAGATTAGCAAAGCTAAGTAACAAGAAATATTTGGCGAGGAATTGTACAGTGATGCCAGGTTTGTAATCCCACCCCAAGCTCGATAGGTCTGGCCGGTTCATAGTCTGGATTAAAAGGAAGGGGAGGTAACAGGAAAGACATTTGGTCATTAAAAAAACTGTATCAGGAAAAGCAGTGATTCACGGGAAGTGAATCTAATAATACTAGAGGAGGAGGAGAAGATGGAAGAGATGCTTGTTAAGTTAAGGGCCAGAACACATGGATGGATATTTTTGCATGTAAAATTAGGTTTGAAATTCTGCACTAGCACATACAGACAAATATTTATCGTGCTGAAGTCAGATGACTGAGTCAATTTGAGTGTTTCACTCGAAGATGATCGGAATGGGAATGTGCCTCCACACAGAAATTTCGGTGCCAAATCCATCACCAAGTGAAACATGCAAACTGCATCTGCGAGTGCTGGTGCAGAATTCCACACCTAATCTTATATGCAATAATACATGCATACACACAAATATGTTTGTATGTGCTTGTGCATACATCTGTATGTGTGTTGTATGCTTATATGAAATGATTGTAAGCATGCCAGTGTGCCTGTGTGTTGCGAGGAGCATGGTATGCATGTAAGTGTGCACATATAGCACAGAAATATTGTCGCTGCTATCTAAACTGTTTCAATCAACAATCCAAAAAGAATTATGCCAATTAAATTTGGAAGGAAAGTTTCTTCTTTACTTAAGTAAACATTATTCAAATTTTATGTTAACGACATACATTTCAAACTTTTTATGGCTCCTCTTAATTTATTTTTTTATGAGATAAAAAAACATTTAGGTTTTAAAGTGGTTAAATCCAAAATAAATGATTAAAAACAACTGTTCGAAGTGCCAAGAATGTAAATTTGCTTAATTTTTTTATGCAAACTAGATTTTTGTCCCTTTAATTTAGTACCTTTTTTTTTTGTTTTTGCTTCTTATGCACATGTTTATCATTAATATGCTATGTCAAGAGGCTTCCGAATCCCTCAGTATATAAATCTGTGCAAATTTATGCGTAAAATTTAATTGTCAGAGTAATTTCTATTATAAACTTACCACATACGCATTTTAAAAGTTGCAATTGCTTGTTTGCACTTTAACGAGGGAGGAAAAAATAAACAGGAGGCGGCAAAGGACGAGAAGATGAAGTGAAAAAGAGAATATCAGATCATACGTTAAGTTTGTTTTGTACATTAAGACGTAATATTTAGAAGTTAACACAGATTTAAAGTTTTTTAATTAGAAGCAACCACTTTACTTGGTTAAATTAGAATTGCTTTCCTTTACTCTCTCGACGGATGTTACTAGCTCAGGTACAGTTTATTACATTAAAACGAGCAATTATTTATTGTGACGTCGTCACAATGCCGAGCTGCAATTTTTAATCGTATTTTTATAATTTATTTCATTTAAAACCTATGCTCTCCATCTCAAATTAGCACTGTCTTGCCCCTGTACACCATACTTTTCTTGTTAGCAATAGAGTCGTGCCAGTCGTCTATCTAACTCCTTTGTAACTTCTGGTTTGCATTGGAAATTTGGATATAGTTAATCGGGACCTCCTAACACGTCTTTCCATATCTGGTCTCAGCTTTCATCTATCTAACTCTGTTCTCGAGGTTAAGGAAGGACGACGTATTGACAGACAGTGGGAATTTATAGGTAAGGAGTAGACGGTAAGAGGAGAAGAAGAAGAAGAAAGAGGAAAAGCAGGAAAAGGAAAAACAAATGTTTTAAAATAAATGATAGGAAACTCAAGCTGCTTGTTAAGGTAGCCAAAAATAAGAATTTATTAAGAATATTTCAGCTAGTTACACCCAAGTTGGGTGTAGTTAGCTGAAGCTAGCCAAATAGTTGGTGGAAAACATTCCTAATAAATTCTTATTTTTAGCTTCCTTAACAAGCAGTTTGTTTCCTTTTTATTCAAATATGGTGCCAAGTTTTACTTGTTTTAAATCAATGCCGTATTAACGGAGAGTTTCCTTTTAATCGACAACAATATCGACCGACAAAGTTCAATATCTCGAGAGACAAAAATAATACTATAAGTATATAATTCTAATATTGTTTTCATAACCTTTAGAATTAAAATTTGACAGAATTATTTTTACAAATTACAACAAAAGTATTTGGAAATAAAATAACACAAAAGCTTATTTTTCGACAGTCATCGAAAATCACTTGATAAACATATTTACCCAGTTTCGTATGCTTTGGAATCAACTAAAAAAAAAAATTAAGATTTGTGATGAACTTGAAAATTTTAGAAAATGTCATTACTTAAAAAATAAATTGCCAATTGTTACATATGTATTATAGATAAACCAATACAGAAGACTTCCTCTTATCCCGTCTTGCTTTAATGGATCGTATTTTTATCCAGTTTTTTTTACGCGAATCGAATTTCCAGTGTCGATTCTGGGAGCGGGTACAATGCACCGTAATGATTCTATATACTTTTCACTTTATTTCGTCTTCACTATCTATAATTGTTTGGATTGCAGGCACTTCGTACATACAGGATCTTCTTACAAGAATGCTACAATTTTAAATTATTGTAATTATATTAATTATTATATGAGAACATCGTAATGTATAGTTTGCTTTGTTAAGTTATGGCAATGCAACACTAGGGGATGCCTTCCAAGAGGTCTTTTTAGGGGTAACTGGCCCTATTCAGGCGTTATAGGTGTGGAGAAAACCCAGAAAACTCCATGTGGCCAGCCCGTCCTGGCGAGGCATAAACCCACGACTGAACTCCCAGTGTTCGGGGAGCGAAACCGCTCGGCCGCTGATGGGCCCCTTGTGCAATAATGAAAAAGAGGAATACTTCCTAGCAGACCGTGAGTTTGAAGGAGTAGGCAGCATAATTGCATGAAAAAGTTAATGGCATTGAAAAATTCTTAGCCAGTGAAGAATAGTTTTCAAAATGGAAAAAGACCTTAAATGCTTATATAGATGTTTGCAACAAGAAAGTGTCAGCAGATCAAGATGCCAAAAACAAATTTTTTCCAAAATATTTAAACGTTATACAGAAGGAAAATGTTACTTCTAAACAACTCTACAATTTGGATGAAAACGGCTGTAAATTTTAGGTTTCTGCTAATAGCACCACAAGAAGTATTCTCTAATGGTTTCAAAATGAATAAAGGAAGAATCTCTTTCTATATATACGCTGCTAGAAGTCACAAATTGCCTCTTTTCATTGTAAGAAAGACACCCAGACCAAGGGCATTTAAAAACAAGCTTCAATGCTTTATGAGTTTACTATAAAGCTCTGAGGTCAACTTGAATGAATTATTTTCTCTTTATAAAATTGCTTTTGACAGAATTCAATTCCAAAAAGTTAAGATGCATTTAATGTATTTGAATATTGTTTCTATTGATATCAGGGTGGTGTTTCATCACCCACGTTATGTCTTTGGCGCAACTTACAGATTAAGATGTGATAATCTAAAAAGGTATTAGGGTTGTTTAAAAAGTAGTGAGATGACCTGCAAAGGAGCTGTCACAGCAAAATAAAGTTTGTAACAGTTTGAAGCCTGCTCTTGAGATACGATTTCTGCCTCCGCCCAAAAGTGCCACGTGGCGAAGAAAGGGCACACTGTCAATGAAGGAAGAGCGGGGACAATGTAAGTGATTATACAGTATTACCTGGTTTTTTTCACTTGTTCCCAACACTCAAACAACATCTGAAAGGATAATGTTTCAACAGTAAATACACTGTCGACGGTGTAAGGACCAAGATGAATCTTTTATTTGCCAAAGGTTCACAAAGCTGGAGCACTGCTGGGAGAAGCACATCACATTCCATGGAAACTACAAACAGAAATGTTAAAATACCATTTGCCTGGAATAACTCTTTCACAGGAAGGCTTTTCAAACACCCCTTGTAAACTTCTTTCAGAAAGTCTCGAGAGGAGTGCCAATATAGAAGCGGAACTCGCTGAAGCTCTTAAATTTTACTATCAACGATGCAATTTACACATTGGCGCCTATTTTTGAAGAAATGGCGTCATCGACGTTTGCAAGGATGGGGATAAAACTAACCCAAAATCAAAATTCAATCTAGACTATGCACTGAAGATTTGACAACATTCTATAGAATATGGATGTGAATAACGTTCTAGAGAATGGCGTGTTAACAGATGATGAATTCACCGAAGCAGTTGTTCAAGGAGAAGCAGAACAACAACAACCCAAGAACTCAGAAGCTACGAGCAGCAATAAAAAAGATTATATTATATGAAAACTGTGCTTTAAATACTTAAAACCCTAAGCCTTTTTTAAATCTTCCAATTAACTTATGCAAATCAACAATATTACATTAAAATTAATTATAATAGATGTATTATTTCTCTTGAAATAAGCTAACACAGGATTTCTAAATTTTTGCATTTGCCACTACTCTTGGCAAACACTCATTGGTAGGTTTGATACCCAATATCTGTAAAATTTTTGTAAAAATACTGGTTGATAAAGACCTTAGAAAGGCTGAAATGCATTCTGATTAATTCGGATAATTGTCAATAAATTTCCAGAACCGGGCTTAGTGTGATAAATCCGTAAGGTAGGAGGTATTAATCTTGTATTATGTGATGATAATTAACAAATTAGAAGCAATAGATTAACACATTTAGCCTTTGCTAAGATTGGTTTCGTTATACTTCGTTCTGCTTAAATTTACAGTTTTCGAGAGCCAATTGACGGCACTGAACAAGGACTTGTCGTATTATCTAACCGAGAAGCCATCTCATAATACTGTAATTTATATGTAAACTTTCTTTAAATTGAGTAAATAATCTAGAAAAAAACAATGGGAGTTTTGTTAAAATTTTCTTGTAAACATTTAAAAATTCTTAATAAATCAAAATTGGAATAATAAAAAATTTCACAGACAATTGTCAATAAATAAAGTTTCAAGTCACTTAATATACGGATTTTTATTTTTCAATAAAATAAATAATCATCTGGAAACAATCCAAATCAGATTGAGAATGTAATAAAACACAATACAAAGCTGACGAATCAAGCTTTTCAAAGTATGTAATTCACATAGAAAATCTATTTTTATTCATAAAAGAATTTTAATACGAAAACAATTTATGTATAAACAGTTAACTTTGTCCATTAACAACCAAGGAATTACATACCACACTGCTTTGAAACTAAGAATCGACTCGACGGAATAAGACAATGCAACACGCGGACAATCTGCAAAGGGAGTGCTTCCCAAGAGGCCTTTCTACGAAAAACTGGCCCCTATTTAAGTGTTACATACGTTAAGAAAACCTGAGAAACTCTGTTTGTTGGGCACAAACTCGCAATCGACTACAAGTGTTTATTGGTTTATCCATTCGGTCACTCGATACTAAGGTGAATCCCGATTTTTAAAGGGATTTTAAGGAAAAATTGAATGATTATTTAAGTAAAAAACATTAAAAATTCATTTAAAATAAAGTATAATTAAAAAACTATTTAAAATAAACAGGAATTATACTTGAATACACAGTCCTATTCTCTCAAATCGTTGAGTATATGAAATTCACTTAAAAAAAAAAAAAAAAATACAGCAAATTGTAGGCAAGATTCCAAGAAAACTTCATGAATTAATTATTTATTAAGTCAGTTTACATACATATTAAACAGACAATTTTTATTAATTATTATGTTATTAAAAAATAATAGTAAAACCATGTACGGCTCATTTCACGAATCCTGTCTGGGCCGTAAAAATGTGTAGTAGCAGGGACTAGTCTATTTATTTAGCGAAGGAAACCGATTATTTGTCAAACATGTGACGAGCTCACTGAGTTAACCGGAAGGACTCTTGAACTTTGTAAAATTTCCAGAGTGCCAAAGTACCACGACTGCCCATCCAAGATGTTTAGAAACTAAGGTGCTCCACAAAAGTATAGAACCGCTGCAAATTTACTATACGTACGTTAGGCGTTACACATATGTAGCTACCTTTCTTATATTGTTCGGGATTTATGAAAATATAATTTATCAAAACCCATAGCTTTGTATATTGCAGCAAACAGAAGAAATCATAAAAAAAAAAACTGATTTTAAGCACCACAAAAGTATAGAATCGACTAATAAATGAAATGCAAAAAGCATTAAATACTACAAAATAGTTTAATTCAGTAATTTATTTGCACGTCTCCTTTACTAATAACATAGAGAATGCGATTTGGGATGCTATCAACAAGATTTTTAATGAATGGGGCCTCGAGGGAGTTCCAAGCAGCGGCAATTGTTTGTTTTAAGTGTTCAATGTCGGCATACCGACGATTTTGGTCATAAATACAGTCAACCAAGATCCGCCAAACGCTTTCTATCAGTGTGTATATAACAGGCAGGGTGTATAGAATCGCACTGTCATACTGCAGTGGTGGATTGAGAATTTAAAGTAAAAGAAGGAGTAAACGTAAGGGTAATATTCACAAAGAATTAGTAGTAATGAGTTTTATTAGAAGATAACACTATAAATTATATAATTTTTCATTAGAGAAATTTTAATATGTCTGCCGTAATATAATAAGTGAAGACAAATGACAATGCTACCCTGAAAAAAGCAATTTCTGTTAATGAGTGGAGTGCAAGGAGGTTCGACAGCCGGGTACCTCAGTAAGTGAACTTGTTGATTCAAGGCAGGTCGGCAGAAATGTGACTTCCCAAGTGAGATGGATTTCCTCCCAAGCAAACCATCTCTCTATCCATCTAGTGTGTGCACATTCATAACATATTATAAGCAGATTTTTCCCTCTGTCCTCTCCATCATCCTGCCAAGCTTGTACTTATCTTTAAGAATCTAACTGAATGTTAGAAGTACTAAAACATTTCTCGTAATTTATCAACCTAAAAATTGTAATGTAGTTAAATTACTTTACTATAACTTGAAAAACTTGCAGAACAAGTCTCGTTTAGCTGTTATAGTTAACTGGAAGGAGTTTAGCATGCACATTAGTTAATTAATTTACCACTTAGAACAATAAAAAAACCTTTTAATGTGACTTTTAAACATCGGCTTGTGAACAGCTGAAGATCCGCATATATTGGGCTCTTCTTTAAAAAACTCTACCTGACACTTTTCGCATTTTTATTTTGTATTACAAGCTTGAAAAACTAGAATTATAAAGTTTAACGTTCAAGTTATTCTATGCGATTAATAATTCTTGGCTACATCCCAAAACATCAAAACGCAAAATTTATTTCATGTTAAAATATTTTTTGCCGTCTAAGTACGAGATTTTATCTTGAAAACGTTTACCAAATAGTTTGACGGACTTTACTGTAACGAGTACTAGACTTATATCGAAATTAATGCGTAGAGACAGTTAAAATCTAGAAAGCTCTATTGCTCTAGCTTTCATACAGATAATTTTCAATACAAAATGCATTCAAGACCTCCAAATATTCAGAATTGCTTTGCCGAAACATTTCCCTTGAACTTTGTTTCAATATTAAACTAAAATATATACATATAGCTTAAGGACAAACAATAATAAATTAAAATCATCTTCATATAAGCTGTATCTGTGGTATAAAAAGACTGTTTATTTTTAAATATAGTAAATATTTGTCCCGGATCTTTATTGATTTACAATTTTTACGAGAATCCAGTAAAAAGGTGCTTTTAAAAGCAGCTAGGAAAACCTATATTTGCTACATGGATGGTTTTATTGGATGAAATGTTTCGAAAAGAATGGGTTACTCGGATTGGCAGCCGATAGTGTGCAAATTTCTGTCATTAATTCAAAATTTATATTGAAAGTTGCATCAAATGCATTAAGGAATCAAAGAAAAACAGTGAAAAGAATTCAAGAATCAAATGGACATCATCTTCCGCAACCATTAACTGCTCCTGAAATTTTCTGCTAAAACACTCGCTCAAAAGTCTATGGGAAAATCTGTAACTTGCGCATTCTACTTTCTATCAAAAGTGACTTCTCTCTCTCATTTTCACATCAAATAAATCAAGATAATATGCAACGTGTATAGGTTTGAACAAATTTAACACACTTTTGCTGGCTGACAAAACTCCAGAGAAAGAATTAAAGTATAGATTTCATATAGTTTTAGGTAAAGTGGATCCAAACATTAAATATTCATCACATGTCGAGCAAACATTTGGCCAATACTGAGAGGTATGGAAGATTTACTAGCGATTCCGCTCAACAAATTTGGTATTTGCAGTTTCTCACTCGTTGTCGGTATACTGTGCCAAATCAAAGGGAACATATCTCAAACATTCTTAATTCCCACAATAAATTGATACTTGGCAAATAATCAAGGGTGCATACATTAGTGCTTACTACATAACAAACACTTTAGCAAAAGGCAATTATTCGGCAGTCGGCAAACATCAAACGTGTGGATCTGACGTAAGGAAGAGACTAAATGTCAAGTATGTTTAAAATTGTGTTCCTCTGGTAAGAGAAGGATGTACTAAAGAAGCATTATTTTTCTATCTGTCTTCAAAAGTTATATATATTTTAAACACATCTTCCCCTTAAATTTTTATTATTTTTATATGAAAAATATTAAACCAATATCATTTATCTTATTATTATTTTTTTCTACTTAACCGATTTAAAACTTGCATAAATCCTTCGATTCTCTATTGTACGAAGAGCTCAATATTCTACTTCTTGCATCAATTCTTTGAAGAATTAATGCAAAAAATAATTTGAATTTAAACGTTCATTGCCGATTTACTCAACTGAATCATCTCAAGCTGTCCAAAAACGATACACGTGCACTGAACTGTTGTGACAAACTAAAAATTACTCTTACAAAAATAGCTTTAGATGTATACAGTCAACCCCCCTATAACATGGGTTCCTATAGTTCGGATTCCTATATCACGGCGAAAAAATTGCAACAGTATTCGTACAAACATGCTAAAAAAACTCGTATAATTCGGTAAAACGTCATCGCCTATTCGTGTCGTGACAGGATTGGTCGCATCTAGACCAATAGCGGATAATGTACAAACCGTTGAGTTTAAACGAGCAGCGGACCTACTAAAAACCATTTATTATTTAACNACAGATTTAAAGTTTTTTAATTAGAAGCAACCACTTTACTTGGTTAAATTAGAATTGCTTTCCTTTACTCTCTCGACGGATGTTACTAGCTCAGGTACAGTTTATTACATTAAAACGAGCAATTATTTATTGTGACGTCGTCACAATGCCGAGCTGCAATTTTTAATCGTATTTTTATAATTTATTTCATTTAAAACCTATGCTCTCCATCTCAAATTAGCACTGTCTTGCCCCTGTACACCATACTTTTCTTGTTAGCAATAGAGTCGTGCCAGTCGTCTATCTAACTCCTTTGTAACTTCTGGTTTGCATTGGAAATTTGGATATAGTTAATCGGGACCTCCTAACACGTCTTTCCATATCTGGTCTCAGCTTTCATCTACCTAACTCTGTTCTCGAGGTTAAGGAAGGACGACATATTGACAGACAGTGGGAATTTATAGGTAAGGAGTAGACGGTAAGAGGAGAAGAAGAAGAAGAAAGAGGAAAAGCAGGAAAAGGAAAAACAAATGTTTTAAAATAAATGATAGGAAACTCAAGCTGCTTGTTAAGGTAGCCAAAAATAAGAATTTATTAAGAATATTTCAGCTAGTTACACCCAAGTTGGGTGTAGTTAGCTGAAGCTAGCCAAATAGTTGGTGGAAAACATTCCTAATAAATTCTTATTTTTAGCTTCCTTAACAAGCAGTTTGTTTCCTTTTTATTCAAATATGGTGCCAAGTTTTACTTGTTTTAAATCAATGCCGTATTAACGGAGAGTTTCCTTTTAATCGACAACAATATCGACCGACAAAGTTCAATATCTCGAGAGACAAAAATAATACTATAAGTATATAATTCTAATATTGTTTTCATAACCTTTAGAATTAAAATTTGACAGAATTATTTTTACAAATTACAACAAAAGTATTTGGAAATAAAATAACACAAAAGCTTATTTTTCGACAGTCATCGAAAATCACTTGATAAACATATTTACCCAGTTTCATATGCTTTGGAATCAACTAAAAAAAATTAAGATTTGTGATGAACTTGAAAATTTTAGAAAATGTCATTACTTAAAAAATAAATTGCCAATTGTTACATATGTATTATAGATAAACCAATACAGAAGACTTCCTCTTATCCCGTCTTGCTTTAATGGATCGTATTTTTATCCAGTTTTTTTTACGCGAATCGAATTTCCAGTGTCGATTCTGGGAGCGGGTACAATGCACCGTAATGATTCTATATACTTTTCACTTTATTTCGTCTTCACTATCTATAATTGTTTGGATTGCAGGCACTTCGTACATACAGGATCTTCTTACAAGAATGCTACAATTTTAAATTATTGTAATTATATTAATTATTATATGAGAACATCGTAATGTATAGTTTGCTTTGTTAAGTTATGGCAATGCAACACTAGGGGATGCCTTCCAAGAGGTCTTTTTAGGGGTAACTGGCCCTATTCAGGCGTTATAGGTGTGGAGAAAACCCAGAAAACTCCATGTGGCCAGCCCGTCCTGGCGAGGCATAAACCCACGACTGAACTCCCAGTGTTCGGGGAGCGAAACCGCTCGGCCGCTGATGGGCCCCTTGTGCAATAATGAAAAAGAGGAATACTTCCTAGCAGACCGTGAGTTTGAAGGAGTAGGCAGCATAATTGCATGAAAAAGTTAATGGCATTGAAAAATTCTTAGCCAGTGAAGAATAGTTTTCAAAATGGAAAAAGACCTTAAATGCTTATATAGATGTTTGCAACAAGAAAGTGTCAGCAGATCAAGATGCCAAAAACAAATTTTTTCCAAAATATTTAAACGTTATACAGAAGGAAAATGTTACTTCTAAACAACTCTACAATTTGGATGAAAACGGCTGTAAATTTTAGGTTTCTGCTAATAGCACCACAAGAAGTATTCTCTAATGGTTTCAAAATGAATAAAGGAAGAATCTCTTTCTATATATACGCTGCTAGAAGTCACAAATTGCCTCTTTTCATTGTAAGAAAGACACCCAGACCAAGGGCATTTAAAAACAAGCTTCAATGCTTTATGAGTTTACTATAAAGCTCTGAGGTCAACTTGAATGAATTATTTTCTCTTTATAAAATTGCTTTTGACAGAATTCAATTCCAAAAAGTTAAGATGCATTTAATGTATTTGAATATTGTTTCTATTGATATCAGGGTGGTGTTTCATCACCCACGTTATGTCTTTGGTGCANTACAACAATGCTACAATTTTAAATTATTGTAATTATATTAATTATTATACGAGAAAATCGTAATGTATAGTTCGTTTTGTTAAGTTACGGCAATGCAACACTGATGACCTGCCTAGGGAATGCCTTCCAAGAGGTCTTTTTAGGGGTAACTGGCCCCTATTCAGGCGATATAGGTGTGGAGAAAGCCCAGAAAACTCCATGTGGCCAGCCCGTCCTGGCGAGGCGTGAACCCACGACTGAACTCCCAGTGTTCGGGGAACAAAACTGCTTGGCCGCTGGTAGGCCCCTTGTGCAATACAAATTGCCTCTTTTCATTGTAAGAAAGACAACCAGACCAAGGGCATTTAAAAACAAGCTTCAATGCTTTATGAGTTTACTACAAAGCTCTCTGAGGTCAACTTGAATGAATTCTTTTCTCTTTATAAAATTGCTTTCAACTGAATTCAATTCCCAAAAGCTAAGATGCATTTAATGTATTTGAATATTGCTTCTATTGATATCAGGGTGGTGTTTCATCACCCACGTTATGTCTTTGGCGCAACTTACAGATTAAGATGTGATAATCTAAAAAGGAATTAGGGTTGTTTAAAAAGTAGTGAGATGACCTGCAAAGGAGCTGTCACGGCAAAATAAAGTTTGTAACAGTTTGAAGCCTGCTCTTGAGATACGATTTCTGCCTCCGCCCAAAAGTGCCACGTGGCGAAGAAAGGGCACACTGTCAATGAAGGAAGAGCGGGGACAATGTAAGTGATTATACAGTATTACCTGGTTTTTTTCACTTGTTCCCAACACTCAAACAACATCTGAAAGGATAATGTTTCAACAGTAAATACACTGTCGACAGTGTAAGGACCAAGATGAATCTTTTATTTGCCAAAGGTTCACAAAGCTGGAGCACTGCTGGGAGAAGCACATCACATTCCATGGAAACTACAAACAGAANGCTTGAAAACTTGCTTTGAACAAAAAGAAATTTTAAATTTAAACAATTATAAATTGTGTAATATATACTCGTATACGAATTACTAGGTGAGGTGAATTTTTTGAAGGAAAACATTTAAATTTTATCAGATTTTCTTCTGAATTTGCAACTGTTTTAAGTCGTGCAAGATTCTGGGCAAGTGTGGATTTTAGAAGTCTTTTTTTTTTTAATATAATGTAAAATCCGCGTCACAATATAATGTACAAGATCTTGATTCATAGATGGTGTATCAGCATAACTTTAAATGTAAATTTATATATGCTCTGAATATATACAAATATACAGAAGTCCAGACTATTTGTGCAAAAATCGGCATTGGATTGGATGCACGGAATAAAGAAGCGTAATCCTTGGGTAGGAAGACTATCTATGGGAAACTGAGCCTCCCCTTTAGGCATTAGACACGTGAAGAAAATCCTAAAAACTCTCCGTGGCCAGTTCGTTAGTGAGAACCAAACCCGCGACAAATCCCAATGTTCGGTGGTTTCATCCACTCATCTTTTTGTAATACTGTATTTCAATAAATATTATTAATAACATTATTATGGATTCGGTTAGGCCCATAGTAGTGCAGCCAAGTGATGAGAGATGGAAGCCGACGTATCCAGGACAAGCTCCCATGGAAAATTTCTGGGGTTTCTGATCAGAATTCAATTTAAGTTTACAGAGCGGCTAGTTAAAGATTTTACTTGTTCGAAAAGGCTTTAAATGAAGACAAAGAGACCTACCACTCTGGGAAACCGGGAACAAATTCGATTGAGTTGAAAAACTCAGGAATTTTGAGGGAATGGTCTGTCGAGTCCCGTTCCCCCACTATCTGACCTGGCTGAACCCATGACAGGGTTGATAAAAAAAAAAAAAAAAAAACCATCTTACTTGTTAGTGCCCAAAGAGCGGAGAGAATTAAAAAAATGCTTTCTTGATTTTTGTTTTGATATATAGTATACATAGATGACTGGGTGGTCGAGGAGACAAGTAAATTTTTTTATATCAATCGTAGGTTTGGCCAGATCATTTTAGACATAGACAGGCTCACTATGGGATAAAAAAGATTCTCTTAATACTCTCAGAACATAAAGAGTTAAACTCGTAAAAAATATATTTACGTTTATCGATTTATAGTGTTGAGTATTCAGTTGTAATTGAAAATTTTAAGTGATGGGTTTTAATAAATTAAATAATGAGTAATATCAATAAATTCAATTTATCTTCTATACTTGATCCAATTTGATTACATATCTTTTTTTTTATAAAAATATACAGCTTTACGAGAAACCTGTATTTATTTTCTCAGTAATTACCTCGATATAATCTAACTAATGTTTTATTAATCTAAATTTTTAAACATTTTCTTTTCTTTTTAGAATATAATATTAAGAAAAAAAAGGGATAGTAGTAAAAGCTGAAATCAAATCCTAACTAGAATTTTGAAAAATTATACATTTCCTCTTATCGATTTATTAACTAAATTCCAAAAAATATTTTGAATTAACGGCCTGATGGCCGAGCAGTTAGGGTGTCAACCAATCGCTGGGGAACCCTGAAACACATCGGGTTAAAAAATATCCACCAGAGGCGGAATGAATAAAACCAAACACTAGCTAATATTTCACTAATGAGCCAAACTCGTGGAGCTTTCTGAGTTTTATTGACGTGGCTAACACCTAAATAAGGACCAGTTTCCTATAAGACACCTCCCGGGAAGCACCTTCCTCTTAGTAGATCGCCCTCGTGTTGCAATGCCGTATCCCATTAGACGAAAAATCGGAAAACTTCAGGAATTTTTAACAGATTGTCACAAGCGCCGTAACTAGCCTTTTATGCGCCCGGTGCGAGCTTCTGTAACTACGCCCCAAAACTATGACTCAAAACTTGGTCCAGGTCATTTCTGTGCCCCCAAGATCTGCGTCCTGTGCCTGGGCACCGCTGGCACCGCACTAGTTACGGCACTGGTTGTCACTTTCGGATATTTCATGCTTCGACTATGATCTCCCTATTGTGGACTGGCCGAATCCACACTGGGATTGATTAAAAATATGCTCATAGAGTGNTGTTCCCAACACTCAAACAACATCTGAAAGGATAATGTTTCAACAGTAAATACACTGTCGACGGTGTAAGGACCAAGATGAATCTTTTATTTGCCAAAGGTTCACAAAGCTGGAGCACTGCTGGGAGAAGCACATCACATTCCATGGAAACTACAAACAGAAATGTTAAAATACCATTTGCCTAGAATAACTCTTTCACAGGAAGGCTTTTCAAACACCCCTTGTAAACTTCTTTCAGAAAGTCTCGAGAGGAGTGCCAATATAGAAGCGGAACTCGCTGAAGCTCTTAAATTTTACTATCAACAATGCAATTTACGCATTGGCGCCTATTTTTGAAGAAATGGCGTCATCAACGTTTGCAAGGATGGGGATAAAACTAACCCAAAATCAAAATTCAATCTAGACTATGCACTGAAGATTTGACAACATTCTATAGAATATGGATGTGAATAACGTTCTAGAGAATGGCGTGTTAACAGATGATGAATTCACCGAAGCAGTTGTTCAAGGAGAAGCAGAACAACAACAACCCGAGAACTCAGAAGCTACGAGCAACAATAAAAAAGATTACATTATATGAAAACTGTGCTTTAAATACTTAAAACCCTAAGCCTTTTTTAAATCTTCCAATTAACTTATGCAAATCAACAATATTACATTAAAATTAATTATAATAGATAGCTTATTTCAAGAGAAATAATACAGCATGGGCTTTCTAAATTTCTGCATCTGCCACCACCCTTGGCAAACACTCACTGATAGGTTTGATACCCAATATCTGTAAAATTTTTGTAAAAATACTGGTTGATAAAGACCTTAGAAAGGCTGAAATGCATTCTGATTAATTCGGATAATCGTCAAATAAATTTCCAGAACTGGGCTTAGTGTGATAAATCCGTAGGGTAGGAGGTATTGACCTTGTATTATGCGATGATAATTAACAAATTAGAAGCAATAGATTAACACATTTAGCCTTTGCTAAGATTGGTTTCGTTATACTTCGTTCTGCTTAAATTTACAGTTTTCGAGAGCCAATTGACGGCACTGAACAAGGACTTGTCGTATTATCTAACCGAGAAGCCATCTCATAATACTGTAATTTATATGTAAACTTTCTTTAAATTGAGTAAGTAATCTAGAAAAAAAACAATGGGAGTTTTGTTAAAATTTTCTTGTAAACATTTAAAAATTCTTAATAAATCAAAATTGGAATAATAAAAAATTTCACAGACAATTGTCAATAAATAAAGTTTCAAGTCACTTAATATACGGATTTTTATTTTTCAATAAAATAAATAATCATCTGGAAACAATCCAAATCAGATTGAGAATGTAATAAAACACAATACAAAGCTGACGAATCAAGCTTTTCAAAGTATGTAATTCACATAGAAAATCTATTTTTATTCATAAAAGAATTTTAATACGAAAACAATTTATGTATAAACAGTTAACTTTGTCCATTAACGACCAAGGAATTACATACCACACTGCTTTGAAACTAAGAATCGACTCGACGAAATAAGGCAATGCAACATGTGAACAATCTGCAAAGGGAATGCCTCCCAAGAGGCCTTTCTACGAAAAACTGGCCCCTATTTAAGTGTTAAGACAAGTTAAGAAAACCTGGAAAACTCTGTTTGTTGGGCACAAACTCGCAATCGACTACAAGTGTTTATTGGTTTATCCATTCGGTCACTCGATACTAAGGTGAATCCCGATTTTTAAAGGGATTCACCTTAGTATCGAGGATTTAAAGGGATTTTTAAGGAAAAATTGAATGCTTATTTAAGTAAAAACATTAAAAATTCATTTAAAATAAAGTATAATTAAAAAACTATTTAAAATAAACAGGAATTATACTTGAATACACAGTCCTATTCTCTCAAATCGTTGAGTATATGAAATTTACTTAAAAAAAAAAAAATACAGTAAATCGTAGGCAAGATTCCAAAAAAACTTCATAAATTAATTATTTATTAAGGCAGTTTACATACATATTAAACAGATAATTCTTATTAATTATTATGTTATTAAAAAATAATAGTAAAACCATATACGGCTCATTTCATGAATCCTGTCTGGGCCGTAAAAATGTATAGTAGCAGGGACTAGTCTATTTATTTAGCGAAGGAAACCGATTATTTGTCAAACATGTGACGAGCTCACTGAGTTAACCGGAAGGACTCTTGAACTTTGTAAAATTTCCAGAGTGCCAAAGTACCACGACTGCCCATCCAAGATGTTTAGAAACTAAGGTGCTCCACAAAAGTATAGAACCGCTGCAAATTTACTATACGTACGTTAGGCGTTACACATATGTAGCTACCTTTCTTATATTGTTCGGGATTTATGAAAATATAATTTATCAAAACCCATAGCTTTGTATATTGCAGCAAACAGAAGAAATCATAAAAAAAAAAACAACTGATTTTAAGCACCACAAAAGTATAGAATCGACTAATAAATGAAATGCAAAAAGCATTAAATACTACAAAATAGTTTAATTCAGTAATTTATTTGCACGTCTCCTTTACTAATAACATAGAGAATGCGATTTGGGATGCTATCAACAAGATTTTTAATGAATGGGGCCTCGAGGGAGTTCCAAGCAGCGGCAATTGTTTGTTTTAAGTGTTCAATGTTGGCATACCGACGATTTTGGTCATAAATACAGTCAACCAAGATCCGCCAAACGCTTTCTATCAGTGTGTATATAACAGGCAGGGTGTATAGAATCGCACTGTCATACTGCAGTGGTGGATTGAGAATTTAAAGTAAAAGAAGGAGTAAACGTAAGGGTAATATTCACAAAGAATTAGTAGTAATGAGTTTTATTAGAAGATAACACTATAAATTATATAATTTTTCATTAGAGAAATTTTAATATGTCTGCCGTAATATAATAAGTGAAGACAAATGACAATGCTACCCTGAAAAAAGCAATTTCTGTTAATGAGTGGAGTGCAAGGAGGTTCGACAGCCGGGTACCTCAGTAAGTGAACTTGTTGATTCAAGGCAGGTCGGCAGAAATGTGACTTCCCAAGTGAGATGGATTTCCTCCCAAGCAAACCATCTCTCTATCCATCTAGTGTGTGCACATTCATAACATATTATAAGCAGATTTTTCCCTCTGTCCTCTCCATCATCCTGCCAAGCTTGTACTTATCTTTAAGAATCTAACTGAATGTTAGAAGTACTAAAACATTTCTCGTAATTTATCAACCTAAAAATTGTAATGTAGTTAAATTACTTTACTATAACTTGAAAAACTTGCAGAACAAGTCTCGTTTAGCTGTTATAGTTAACTGGAAGGAGTTTAGCATGCACATTAGTTAATTAATTTACCACTTAGAACAATAAAAAAACCTTTTAATGTGACTTTTAAACATCGGCTTGTGAACAGCTGAAGATCCGCATATATTGGGCTCTTCTTTAAAAAACTCTACCTGACACTTTTTGCATTTTTATTTTGTATTACAAGCTTGAAAAACTAGAATTATAAAGTTTAACGTTCAAGTTATTCTATGCGATTAATAATTCTTGGCTACATCCCAAAACATCAAAACGCAAAATTTATTTCATGTTAAAATATTTTTTGCCGTCTAAGTACGAGATTTTATCTTGAAAACGTTTACCAAATAGTTTGACGGACTTTACTGTAACGAGTACTAGACTTATATCGAAATTAATGCGTAGAGACAGTTAAAATCTAGAAAGCTCTATTGCTCTAGCTTTCATACAGATAATTTTCAATACAAAATGCATTCAAGACCTCCAAATATTCAGAATTGCTTTGCCGAAACATTTCCCTTGAACTTTGTTTCAATATTAAACTAAAATATATACATATAGCTTAAGGACAAACAATAATAAATTAAAATCATCTTCATATAAGCTGTATCTGTGGTATAAAAAGACTGTTTATTTTTAAATATAGTAAATATTTGTCCCGGATCTTTATTGATTTACAATTTTTACGAGAATCCAGTAAAAAGGTGCTTTTAAAAGCAGCTAGGAAAACCTATATTTGCTACATGGATGGTTTTATTGGATGAAATGTTTCGAAAAGAATGGGTTACTCGGATTGGCAGCCGATAGTGTGCAAATTTCTGTCATTAATTCAAAATTTATATTGAAAGTTGCATCAAATGCATTAAGGAATCAAAGAAAAACAGTGAAAAGAATTCAAGAATCAAATGGACATCATCTTCCGCAACCATTAACTGCTCCTGAAATTTTCTGCTAAAACACTCGCTCAAAAGTCTATGGGAAAATCTGTAACTTGCGCATTCTACTTTCTATCAAAAGTGACTTCTCTCTCTCATTTTCACATCAAATAAATCAAGATAATATGCAACGTGTATAGGTTTGAACAAATTTAACACACTTTTGCTGGCTGACAAAACTCCAGAGAAAGAATTAAAGTATAGATTTCATATAGTTTTAGGTAAAGTGGATCCAAACATTAAATATTCATCACATGTCGAGCAAACATTTGGCCAATACTGAGAGGTATGGAAGATTTACTAGCGATTCCGCTCAACAAATTTGGTATTTGCAGTTTCTCACTCGTTGTCGGTATACTGTGCCAAATCAAAGGGAACATATCTCAAACATTCTTAATTCCCACAATAAATTGATACTTGGCAAATAATCAAGGGTGCATACATTAGTGCTTACTACATAACAAACACTTTAGCAAAAGGCAATTATTCGGCAGTCGGCAAACATCAAACGTGTGGATCTGACGTAAGGAAGAGACTAAATGTCAAGTATGTTTAAAATTGTGTTCCTCTGGTAAGAGAAGGATGTACTAAAGAAGCATTATTTTTCTATCTGTCTTCAAAAGTTATATATATTTTAAACACATCTTCCCCTTAAATTTTTATTATTTTTATATGAAAAATATTAAACCAATATCATTTATCTTATTATTATTTTTTTCTACTTAACCGATTTAAAACTTGCATAAATCCTTCGATTCTCTATTGTACGAAGAGCTCAATATTCTACTTCTTGCATCAATTCTTTGAAGAATTAATGCAAAAAATAATTTGAATTTAAACGTTCATTGCCGATTTACTCAACTGAATCATCTCAAGCTGTCCAAAAACGATACACGTGCACTGAACTGTTGTGACAAACTAAAAATTACTCTTACAAAAATAGCTTTAGATGTATACAGTCAACCCCCCTATAACATGGGTTCCTATAGTTCGGATTCCTATATCACGGCGAAAAAATTGCAACAGTATTCGTACAAACATGCTAAAAAAACTCGTATAATTCGGTAAAACGTCATCGCCTATTCGTGTCGTGACAGGATTGGTCGCATCTAGACCAATAGCGGATAATGTACAAACCGTTGAGTTTAAACGAGCAGCGGACCTACTAAAAACCATTTATTATTTAATGTCCATAAAAATTATATTTATATTAATGATGCATTAATATTTAATAATTAATATTTATGCATAATTAATATAAATTATATTTATATTAATTAAGAATTTCGCAAAAAAAAAAAAAATAATAATTTATCAGGAAGCATGCGAGCGCCATTCGATGACAAGCTCCACGACGAAAACAAGCTTAAGCAATGGCGTAGTTGAACAGTGCACGCTCGGTAAGTAATCCTACAATTTTTTGTTTATAGCATAGTTTATATGGATTATTCCGAAAAAATTATACATATTTTGGAAATGTTGATTCTAATTAGTCTAGAATCAATTAATTTTATGAAAGAAACCTTTCAAACAGCCGTAGCCCGTAAACTGCAGACGTGCCGGGCTGTGATTGGCTGCACTCGTAGAAAATGGATTCATAAAAACCGAAACATATCTACCATGTTATAGGGGATCGACTAATTTTTACATTTTATAGTAAAAGTTATTATTAATTCTTTTTTTTTTTTTGCATTTATTTCTTACTTCATACACATTTATTACCTGTGTGTGGTCTATGTTTGTTTATCAGTACATGGCAATGTGACATGGAAATCTGCCAAGGAAATGCTTCCTGGGAGGACTTTCTACAGGAAAAGCCACTGTGCACTTATATATTTATTAACAGATATGTTTCAATATAGAATACAGGAGGTAAATATGAATGACAATTATAAACAATGTTAAAGGTGACCCCGGTTAGCATCAATATGGGCTTGGATCCTTCTTTTGTTTCTAAACACCACTATCAGTTGCTCGCTTGAAATAGACCGAATGAATGCTGTTATATCTTCTTTCAAGTCATCCAGCATATGCAGACGACCTCGATACACTACAGATTTTTCTGCTCCTCATAGATAAAAGTCTGGTAAGTTTAGATCTAGTGAGTGTGGGGGCCGCATGTTTTTTGAAATAATGCGAAAATATGATTAAAAAAGTACACAGTGACTTTCCGAACACACTGTAATTTCTTTAACTATAAGTATGCTAAAAATGATTAATTTTTTATGCATTTTATTGCTATTTAAGCGGTTGCAATCAAATCTACAAGAAAAATCATCTTCACTTTGAGACATTTATTAACTATTTTTCGATATAAAATAGCCAATTTATGTTGTAAAGCATTACAAATGTAAGATAGTAATTCGATTGCAATTACTGTCTTACATTTGTAATACTTCAAGCGTAGCTACGTATGCTAATGCTACTATAATAGAATGATGTCATTCAGTCTACTTTACGGCAAATGAATTTAGATAGTTCTTTTGTGTATTAAAAAGACAAATATATTAGAAACTGCTTATTGTAATCATGGATTGGTTGTTTAATGTTATACAGAGTATCCAAAAAGGTGAAGTTTTACGTACAACATTGCAATTTCTCCTATAACAAATGCAGGAAACATCCCTGGTGGTCTCAAAACCCATTAGAGCTAGGGCCAGATTTCACAGGAGATTATGCAATTCGCAAAATAGTCTTTCCAAAAACTGTAATGCTTCTGAGCAAGTAGTAACACCATCTACCACAAAGCAAAAATGCTTATAGTTTATGGGTTTTGTATACAATGTTGTACAGTACATATAACTTTAATGTCATTACAAATTTTCACTGTCCAGTAACTTCTTGGACATCCTGTATTTTGGGATATGTTAAAATATACTTATAAAACTTAACTATAATCAAACTCTACAATAATTTATCATTATCTTCAAAAAAATAGGAATGTTTAAGCTGTCTGTCAACCTCAAAATATGGCCAATGGCATATAATTAGCAGCCTTAACTAATACTTTAAACATTATTTGCTCGCAGTATAATGATTTAAATTGCTGTCGTCTTAATATCAAAATCAATATAACCGGAATATCCTAATTATAGTCGAATTTACTTACCATGCTAATGTTACCTGTCAGTTATCATTATCGGTATAGGTGAGGGAATCCCAACGTAATTTTAACATGCAGATTCTATTGTATAATATCAAAAATTCATCTTAGAAAACATAGAATTCAGAAATTTGACATTTAACAATGGTTTTAAACTGAAAAATCTTCTGAAAACAAAAAAAAAATAGCTACATCCAGCAAGAAAATATATCTTTGATTAAGAACGAGCAAGCATATAACCAGTATGAATTATATGCAAAATACTATATTGATTCTAATAAACAACAGAGCTGCAATACAAAAGAAGTTATGGATGGCAACCTCTGATAGTAAGTGTGCTGTATATTGGGGGAAAATATGGCTTATCATAAACTGAAAAATTGTCCATTCTGTTCAATGTCATCACTGTTACCACATGTTGAAATAAAGCATAAGTGTGCTGAGGGTCGCATAGTCATTCGAATAATAATAACGCAAAAACAAATTATTGGAGTTCCTCCATTAATAGTCGCTCTCAAATATCAGTTGCACCTAATTTCCAAAGCATAGAAATAATAGTTGCCCCCTAATAGTAAATGCACTCCATTTAATAAACAGCACAGCTGCCAGATGAAAATAGTTATAGACAGAATGTAGTTTATTAGAATAAATAAATATCGCTCAAACAAGATGGCCATGTGGAGTTTTTCGGGTTTTCTCTGCCTCTGTAACGCCTAAATATGGGCCAGTTTCCCTTAAAAGACCTCCCAGAAGGCATTATTTTCCTGCACGCGCATATGGCCATTCCATCTATGGCCGGCTACTCGGACGCATGCGTCCAACATAACGTTCGTTCAGAGTCATAGCCTATACTCCATATAAAACAAAGAAAGAAAAACATTTAAAAATAGCATCGAAAATAGACAGAATTGACAGAAAAATTATGAACAATTTAACGAATAAAAATTGTATTAGACGAGATAATTCTCAAATGTCGTGCATTCAACTCCTCGAACAATAAAACAAATACTCAAGTGCGATACATTTGTATTTTAAAAAGCACTAACACATGTCGATTTTGATAAATTATTACAAGATTGTCACTTTAACAGACGTCGACATTTTGTAATGTTTACATTTGTAATTTTAATTGTCGTACATTAATTTAATAACCACAGCCGTAACTTAAAATATAAAACACAATAAAAAATGCGATTACAAATTCAATCTTATTAATTAAATGAAATCGAGACATATTAATGTCTTCTACTTAATAATCTAATCAAATTTATGTATTAAATTTCATGCAAATATTAACAAAATGAAAATACGAACGTGTACTTTGAGCTGGCATCAATAACAGAAGTAGAAATAGCAAATATTTAATTTAAACCAGAGATATAATAAACTATTCCACGAGACAGAAATAATCTAATTATTCTTTGGCATTGTAACTATAATATACATTGATGTATAATGTTTCGTACGTCATTAAGAAGGGAAACGTAAGCCCCGGTAGGTTCAAATCTATTATACAACAAATATCCAGATTCCTTTTATCGGGTTATTATAGCTAAACAATTACTAAGCAATATGGCAGGAAGCAAGCCGCCATCTCTCATTAAATATAATAATTTAACAATTTCATTTATTTTATGTACTTTATTCAGGTTCAATTAACTGGGGGAAGGAAATCTTACGTCTTGTATGACATTTCCTATTATCATTACGATAAATAAATTAACTAATTTTAAAATATTCTGGAAGAAAGGATTGACTCGGAGTGGTACTCGAACTCTCGACTCCCGCTTGTCGTGCGGCCCACTCCTGCCAAACTGCTTAGTAATTATTTAACGTTAATAGCCCGATAAAGGAATCTGACAGTCCGACGCGTTATACGTAAATTCGGACAAGAAAGTTCAATGGACTTCTTATATCAGATTCTAAAAAATGGATTTTTTTTCAGTGAAAATATAAAATATGTCTAAATATTAGAATTAATAAATGAAATTATTCTTTCCTTGAACACACAATCAAAATTTTTACATGTAATAAATTAAAATATTATCGTAAATAGGATTTTCATGTGTTATTCAGCATAATCTAAGCTAAATTATAAAGGAATTGAATGAAATTTTAAATTCTTCTCGATAATATATCTACTTTATTATTGTTTAAACAAAAGTAAACAAATGAAAAATGTGATTATTCTGCAGTTTCTACTCGAATATATTATATATAAAACTTGGAAAAGATTGCATTTGATGATAAAATATTTAAAAATACATAAACTATTATCCATTTTTTTAATGGAATTTAAGCTAAATTAACAGAAAGGAAGAATGGAAACATACTAAAACATTAACTTATCTTAATGGTGATAAACTAATTTGTCTCGTAACGCCAGTGCTTTGAACTACGGCTTGTCTAAAATCAATAATTTAGGTCATTTAATAAATTAAATTTTAGTTGTAATTGAAGTTGTTTTCTAAATTTTGCGCAATTTTAATATGTTAAATTTCAAAAAGAATAAAATTAATAATAATATTTTCAAA
This sequence comes from Centruroides sculpturatus, assembly GCF_000671375.1. Taxonomy (NCBI): domain Eukaryota; kingdom Metazoa; phylum Arthropoda; class Arachnida; order Scorpiones; family Buthidae; genus Centruroides; species Centruroides sculpturatus. Next base: position 361,474 of record NW_019384352.1, on the reverse strand, counting down.
ACATGATGTAGGATTTTTGATATTTACATTAATCTAAACCAGCTTTAACAAAATTAGAAATGTATTTAGAATCATATACATTGATATTTTACACCTGCTATACAGTATGTGTAGTAAAGTCCTTATACACTGGCATGTGTGAATGACGTACTAATGGCACATTACACATTGCAATAAATATAGCATGAAGACTTAGGAAGATGAAAAACACACGAATGAACACTCAAGAAATACACACATTTTACTGACCGTGCTCGAAGTGCATGTCGGCATTTTACGCTTTCTATTCGTGCTATTCATGAATGCTGGGTGTCATTTGTACTAAATCAATCGTGTTTTATTACTTTGTAATATATATTTTTTCTGTATCATGCATCATTTTCAAGACAGGAGCACTAAGTTTCAAATTTTACCATTAGTGGTACCGCAAGAAGTTTTGTCTCGTAGCACATAGTTACTTTACTACACACCACATTCATAACTGTAGCTGCTACCTTAATAAGTCATCCGGCTTTTGGTTCAACTGTACTTTGGAATCACAAAAAGCTCCATTTATCGGTCACGTATCTGCACGTAGACAGAACTTCTCTACAGTGCACTCAAGTTTTGTTTAAATTCCGTGTAAACAAATTGATTTATTAATGGTTTTATCATTTTTTTGGGCTGATTGGATTAATGATAACTGATGGGATCCACAGTTAATGTATAATATAATTATAGTAATTAACCAACAGTATCTTGGAATGTTCTTAGAATTATAAGAGATTAAAAGTATTTATTTGTTTATTAATTAATAATATTGTAGTTCTCTTCTATGAGAACCAATGAAAAAAAAAACCATTAATGCAACATAGCTTGATAATCATGCAAGATCTAGCAACACAGTGAATAATGAATTAAGACAACTCATCTGCAATGAATGTTTTTGCACATTCCCAAAGATCATGCTTATTTCTGACGAATAAGACCTCACAAATGTCGATGTATCAATAACATTTCTGTCCGAACCTAGCAATAGACTCAACAAACAAAATGTGTAGAGCTTGTGTGAACTTTTTAACTGCAGAAGGAAAAAAGACCATACAAATTTGTCAAGTGTATAATAAGAATAGTATATTGCTAACAACCATAACAGACTGATGTTTCCAAGAAGAATGAACTCTGTTGACAAATAGCGCTCAAACAAGTCACCCAAACAGTGAAATGCAATGACACTATCCAAAGAATTGACAAATTCATCCTAACAGATGCATCACAGGGAACAATTTTGCCCATTTAGTGAACATTAGTCATAGTTCTGCCACAATATCACTACAGAAAGATCTGTGCACATTGGCAGACTAAATAGCCACATTGTTAACACATCATATAATACAAGATGGAAGGAGATGAATTCCTGTCAAAGTTGTGGCTGGTGATGAAACTCGATGCCCCAGTTTGAGCCAAATGTAAGCACTGGAGTTGTCAATGGAAACATCCAGGATTACCTATAAACTCCAAGGTCTTCAAAGCAACGTACGAAAGATAATGATAATGTCAACAGCATTCTTTGATCAAACTGGGCCCCTCCTTATCAAATTCCTAATTACAGGAGAAATGGTCTATACTTTGCAATACAAGAAATCAAGTCCAAATGGTCAAAAGCACTATCCTTCTTTACAACAATGCCAATCCTCACACTGCCAACAAGACTGAATACTCATTTGCCCAATTCCATTGGGAAACACTTAACCACCTCAATTACAGTCACGACCTCTCCACAATTTTAATTTTTTTGGGAAATCGAAGCAAGCTTCACAAGGACACAGATTTGCATCAGACAAAAAATTAAAACGCAATTTATTAATAGTTCTGAAAGCAGCCGTTGCAATTTTACTAGAAAGCAATCATTTTTTTTATATTATTTTATACAAAAACTATATTAATAGCTGAATGAGCGATAAGGAACAGAATAATAATTTATTACAATTCTTTTAATATGAAAATGAAATTTCTTAGCAAACTTTTAAAACAAAATAAATGCTATCCGTTTATTTTCCAAATACAGAGTTAAAGTAAGTTGTTAACTTAATAAACCTTACAAATGACTTTTGAATATATAACCGAATTTTGAAAGCAAAAAAAAAAAAACTTTTGCAGATGTGACTAAGTAAGCAAAAGATATCAAAAATGCAAAAATTTGCATATAAAGTTAATTAGTTTGAGTTGAAAGAAGGATGAGAAATATACAGATAGGCTACATATAATTCTGAAATTTGTAATATTTTATTTAAAAATTAATTTAAAAATTTATCATATATAGGCTATATATAATAAATTAAATTACCTTTCTATTGCTTTATTTAATTTTTATTTTAATTTATAATTATACATTTAAATAATTTCTTTCGAATAAACGATAAATATTTATAAATTTAATATTAAATGCCTTAAAGTATAAATTTATATTTTAAGGCTTTTCCTAAATGCCTCTATACTGTAGATTTGTTGCTGTAAAACCTATAACTTTGTGGAATTTAGCAAAATTTTTTTTCTCTTTTTATAATAAAAATCAATAAATTAGAAGTTAGTTTATACTTAGAAAATAACTTAATTTTAACAAGAAAATTTTTAAAATAGATTTTTGAAGTAATAGTAAAGAAAATCAATATTCTTAACTTAATTGAAATTTGCAATTATATAAAGTAATCTTTCATTTTCTTATCTAGATTTAAAACATTGATTATCTGAGAGAAATTTCGGAAAGAAAAATAAAAGAAAAAAGACATTTGAAATGAGAAAAAATTGTAAAAAATCCACCTGTTTTAATTGAATAATTTGAATTAATTAAATATTTAATTAAACAGGATTGATATTCATTATATATATTTATATAAAGTTTCTTGTTAAATTATATTTTTCTATCATTATAACTAAACAGTAAAAGAATATCAAATTATTTTCATTCTCACTAATTCAAAATTCTTGTTATGTTACAAATGATGACAAGTTAAATTTTCTTTAATTTATTAAAAATTAATAATCGAGAAAAATACTTCGGGAGTAAGTTTATATTATTAAATAATGTAAAAAAATATATTATAAAATAAATTATTAATT
>NW_019384352.1:292464-354101 GCF_000671375.1 Centruroides sculpturatus | reverse complement strand
TAAATTAATTAAAAATATTATAATTTAAGATGTAATTTCACAACTTATATATATATAATAATAATTTTTAATTTAATATTCTAAAGGCTGAAAATTGAGATGATGCCTCATGATATCCATAGATCGCTAGTTTAGTTCATACATAAATTTACTTTTGTTTAATCTTATCGCAGTTTATTCCGTGACGTTGGTTATTCATTTTTTAAATTAAATATTTCGCAATTTTATTTAAATTATTTAATGAAACAACTGTTTAATAATAAAATGAAAATATAAAATAAAAATCTAAAATTCAAGTATATTTTTAAAAGTAAAGTAAACATAGAATGCTTGAATAATTATTTATAAATAATGAATTAAATTAAGAAGTATTAATACAATAAAATTTATCTCGATAAGTTTTATTTTAATAATTTATTATTCATATATATTAAAAATAAATCAGAAAAATTTACATTGATAGATGTCGCTTCAAACTTTCAGAGTTGAATGTATTTCTACTGAAATTTCAGTAACTTTAGCAATTTTTATAAAAATAATAGAAAATATAAACGTTTAAATTAAAAAAAATATTAACACTTTTTACAATAAATATTAAATTAGTGTTTTAGATACATTGACATTTTTTAAACGCGTCGATGAGGGAAATTTTAGGGTATTTTTTACGACATTCTTATCAGGCCGTCTTACTGTGGGGAAAAATGGCGACCACGCTACACGTTTGTAAAGGCACGCCTACCGAAACGTTATTTAATGATTTTCAAACATTAAATAAACTGAACAAAGATCAATTTTGTCGTCTAACAGATATTGTGTTACAGTTTTTAACGTCAAAACAACAATCGCAGTTGTTAGACAAGTTAGAAGCCTACTGCAATGAGGAAAGCCTTAACTTGGCAGGTTTGAAGAATATAATCAAGAGTTTCCTGTTTGTACCCAAAGAAGCCATCAAGAAAGGAATATCAGTGGCACAATTGAGAGAAGATCTACAAAAATTGGGTCTAAACGAAGACAAGATCGATTATTTGGCTAATAAATGGAATAAAGATTATTCAGAAATAGCAAAGATGCATTTGAATGAATTGGTAATGGTTAATCGTTTAGTGGACATGGAGTGGAAATTTGGAGTTACTGCAGCTAGTAGTGAATTAAATAAAGTTGGAAACACTTTTCTACAGTTGAAATTGGTTATCGATCAAGGGAACAATAGATTACAGAATGTATATCTGGAGCTTTCGCTGTCACAGTTCTATTCCTTTTTGCACGAAATGGAGAGAGCGAGGGCAAGTTTAGAATATTTGAGTTAGAACGGCGGTCCTGCAAATGGCTGTAAGGTTCCAAATTTCATATCAGTAAATTTCATTGATGATTTGAAAGGATGATAGATTACAGAATGTGTATCTGGAGCTTTCTGTGTTGCGATTTTATTCCTTTTTGCACAAAATGGAGAGAGCAAGGTTAGGATGAATTAGAATTGTGGTCGTGCAAATGGATGTGTGATTCCAAATTTCATGTTAAATTTCATCGATGATTGAAGAGGGTTGCTAGATTTGGAAGCGGGACAATTGATACTTTATAACCTGTGTGATTCAATCGTTATTATTTCAAAGCATTGCAAGTTATATTTGTTGATTAATTGGAAGAAAACTAAATGAATTAACATCTAATTGTGTTTGTAAGAAGCGTAAAGATTAAAATTCTTTCAAGCAATTACTTTGATTTACTAATTGCAATTTTAATTAATGAATTATGCAAGTCGACAGATTATTCATCCATGATTACTCGTAACCGAATATATAAGTGATGATGATTAAAATCTTTACATGCTTGAAAGTTTATTTTGCAAATATTTATTATTATTTTTTTACTTGATTATAAAGTGAAAAAGTGTAAAAGATCATGTAACTCATAAGAACAATAAATAGAGTAAATTAAATTTTTAAACATGTAATAATTTTTCACACAGCTTGTTAATGGATTATTTAACTTTGGTTTTTTTTTTAACATTTTTAATGATTCAGAAGTCACAAATATACTTCAGTAACATTATAAGTATTCAATGCTGAGGAATATTTTGAACGTAGCACACAATTACATCATCAAAAATTACATAAATGTATCCACTTAACACGCCGATAGCTTTGGAAATTAGTAACGCATGCTTAAACGTTCAGTAGAAAGGGTATATGTATTTTTTTTTTGTTTACATTTTTAAAAAATCCTGTGCTGTTTCCCATCTGCTCCAGCAGATGTCAAACCACACACACCATTGACATTTTTTTTTTGTCGATAGTATTACATACACCAGATGTTTGAAGGCTTTATTTAAATTAATACATAACTTCTTCATAAAGATATTTTCCAAACATTAAAACACCATTCCATCCAGCATTAAAATTACAAAAAAAAAAAAAAATTTGCAAAAATCGAAATATCTCTCGACTTTCTCTAAATAAATACATTACTTTTAAAAATAGGAATTTTATTTTAAGTCGGAATTCATTTCGCTGTAGGGGGGTCAATAATATATATTTTAATTCGGAAATAACACGTCACTTCCCGTAACTAACAGAGGGCGCCCGCGACTCACTTCCGCTGTCTGTAATGTCGGCTGCAGGAATTTCAAACAAAAAAAAAATCAAAAATATATAAAGTTTATTTATTTATTTTTACTTATTAATTGTTACACGTCGCGAGTTAATGTTAAATGGTGAAGTTATTGACAGGTTATATTAAGAGTGGGATCGTAATTTCCGTTCATGATCGTCAGTCGACAGCTGTGGCCCCTCTTTGGTGGAAGATAAGATGTCGAGAGGAAAATTAAGAAGTTGCGTCGATGTTTGTGCCGATTGCAATGCCAAAGGTGATTATTACGGTTTAAAAATACTTTATTACGTCATTAATCTTTACAGTAAACGTCACGGATGATCAGTCCGTAATTTCCTAATTAAATGCCATCCACAACCAGAATTTGGTGCATTAAACGCATTAAATATAAAATATTTCCGGATTAGTTGGTGTTTTTTTTAACCAAATCGGTCTTGTTTAAGGTTTAATTTAATATGTATGAGTCTATGCTTTCATATTAAGTTATATCTTCTTTTGTCTTTGCTCCTTTCAATGTTTATATGGGGTTAATGCTTCCATCTTTGATCTGTCTTCTCCACTTCTCTCTTCCATTCCGTGGCCAAGCGGTTCTGTTACCCGAACACTGGGAGTTCGGTCGTGGGTTTGCCCCTCACCGGACTTGTGGAGTTTTCTGGGTTTTCTCCATGTTTGTAATGCCCGAATTGGGGCCTGTTACCCTTAAAAAGACCTCCTGGAAGGCATTCCCCCCAAAAGCAAGCAGAATCTTTCATCAAAAGATTAAAAATGCACAATGCAATTCTGATGTTTCCAAGCACGCAACAATGAAAATTTTATGATTTAATGGTATAAATTCTTATTTTTTCCAATAAATATGAAACTTGGAGAGAATTACGAATAAACACTATGAATATCAAAAGGGATTTCATTTCCTTATAAGTGATTGAATTTTAAGAAGTGTAAAGCATCGAATAATAATTAATTAATTAATTTACAAGCACAAAAAGATAAAAAACTGGCCACTAATCACAACATATCAATTTCAGAATTAAAATTAATACAAAAAAAGAAATAACTTTACAGAAAATTATCTTCCAATTGGGAAATCAAAGGCGTGTAAAAAAAATTAAGAATGCAACTTCTGACGTTTACAAGCACATCAATGACAATTTCACAACGTTTAACGGCATAAACTCTTACGTTCTTCCAATAAATATTGCGAAATTCTACAGGAGAGTTACCAATAAGCATCACGAATACAAAAAGGGAGGTCATTTCCTTAGAAACAACCAAATTTTAAAGAATTTTAGTAGCGTAAATCAGATAAAATACTAGCACAAGATAAAAAATTAACCAACCACAATATATATCAATTATATTCCATACAAAAAAAAAAAAAATTTCCACAGCAAATTATCCATGCTTCTAACTAACTTTAATGCGAAAAATCAAAGACAGAATCTTCCTTCCATCGAAAAATTGAAAATGCACACGGCAACTCACACACACACACACCAATGAAAAGTTCAAAATGTTTAGCAGCATAAACTCTTACTTTCTTCCAATAAATAGCACAAAATTCTACATGAGAATTACCGACAGATAGGAGGAATACGAAAACTGACGTCACTTCCTTAGAAATAACCAAATCTTTAGTAACATAATGCATCAAATAATAATAAATAATAAATCAACCACCGGCACGAAAAGATAAAATGCACCGACAGTCGGAATATATCAATTTTAGAATTAAAAATTCACACAAAAATAAAAAAAAAAAAAACTAATTTCGCAGCAAAACATCGCGCTTCTAACCAACTCTTAACGCGGAAAAATCGAAGGCGGAATCATCCTTCCGCCGAGAAATCCGAAACGCACACAAACAACGACTCACATTCCGCAGAACAATTTTAGGGTCATAAACTCTATATACTTTTTTTTTTTTTTTCCAATAAATATCAAGAAATTCTACATAAAGATTTACCCATAAACACACAAATGACAAGGGGTTGGTGTTTTCCATAAAGTTTAATGGAATTTTCCGTGTGTAAAGAGTGGAGATGGGACGAAATAATGCAACGACTTACTGGCACATAAGGTGAAAAGCTGCCGGACAACGATCACAACATATCAAATCGCCTCCTTCCTTACAACTGTCGCACGAATCGTGATTAACCGCACGTCCAGGTCGACGATAGCGATCCCTTTTCGGTTTCTTACTCTCTTCGCTAGCGGGTGGAGCGATCAGCGCCTGTATTTGCTGCAAAGATGAGTTTATTGAGAGGTGGAAAAACAAAGAAGCCATCTTCCTTCCACTCTCGCATCATCTCCATTACTTACCGGCATAAGACCGCCTGACGTATCCAAATCGTATTCTACGGTTGCCATTTTAATTCGTTGGCGATTTTTACTCCTTTCTCGCTTCTTATTCACTTTAAATAACTTTCCAACTTATCCAATTCAAACGCATTTTGTCGACCCACAAAAATGAACCTAGAAAACTTTAGACAGAAGAATTGACCAACGCCCTCTGGTGTTTATTGAACGTTACATCAGACAAAAAATTAAAACGCAATTTATTAATAGTTCTGGAAGCAGCCGTTGCAATTTTACTAGAAAGCAATCATTTTTTTTATATTATTTTATACAAAAACTATATTACAACTTAACAATACTAATGAACATAAGCATATAATATACTTTTGGTTTTTATCATCACCTAAAACTGCACTTTCAAGTATCTAATAACTAAACAAGAAGAGATTTTTAATTATAAACACCATTTAAGCTGATCTTTTTAAGTTTAATGCCAAATTATACTGGGCTATATTAATGCTACTATTAAATAATTAAATGTACATTTTAGTTACATAAAACCATTGTTTTTATCATCCCCTCCGAACCCAACCTTGTCAATTCCCTGCCCACTCAAAAGCCTGAGCAATACCAGGCATATGTAGCTATCTTTTAACAATAAAAAAATAATGTAAATAGTACAATTGGTCCTTGATCGTATAAAGCCCATCCCTCAAAAGCCCGACCAACACTCGGTGCATGCAGCTAGCAGTTACATAAGCATCATTTTAAAGGGGACAATCTTTTAAATGGTGGAGATGTCTGCACCCACCATTAACCGAGTGGATAACACCACCAGACAATGATAGTTGTTTGCTTTGCACCTCACTAACACTACTCATGTTGACTTTTTTTGAGTTTCCTTCACACCTGTAAGATGTAAATTGGGGCCAGTTTCTCATAAAAAGTCTGAGGAATCTCCCCTCAGCATTTCCATATACAGACAGACAAAGGAGTTATATGCATCTTAACCAAACAATTAAAAATTTAGCCTTTTTCTGAAATATATATGTCTCTGGATTAATCTAAAATTAAGAAAAAACTTATGCACACATACCTATTCTAAATGAACCTCTTGCAATGACACCTGTATACAGTAACACANTTTAAATCGGAATTCATTTCGCTGTAGGGGGTCAATAATATATATTTTAATTCGGAAATAACACGTCACTTCCCGTAACTAACAGAGGGCGCCCGCGACTCACTTCCGCTGTCTGTAATGTCGGCTGCAGGAATTTCAAACAAAAAAAAAATCAAAAATATATAAAGTTTATTTATTTATTTTTACTTATTAATTGTTACACGTCGCGAGTTAATGTTAAATGGTGAAGTTATTGACAGGTTATATTAAGAGTGGGATCGTAATTTCCGTTCATGATCGTCAGTCGACAGCTGTGGCCCCTCTTTGGTGGAAGATAAGATGTCGAGAGGAAAATTAAGAAGTTGCGTCGATGTTTGTGCCGATTGCAATGCCAAAGGTGATTATTACGGTTTAAAAATACTTTATTACGTCATTAATCTTTACAGTAAACGTCACGGATGATCAGTCCGTAATTTCCTAATTAAATGCCATCCACAACCAGAATTTGGTGCATTAAACGCATTAAATATAAAATATTTCCGGATTAGTTGGTGTTTTTTTTAACCAAATCGGTCTTGTTTAAGGTTTAATTTAATATGTATGAGTCTATGCTTTCATATTAAGTTATATCTTCTTTTGTCTTTGCTCCTTTCAATGTTTATATGGGGTTAATGCTTCCATCTTTGATCTGTCTTCTCCACTTCTCTCTTCCATTCCGTGGCCAAGCGGTTCTGTTACCCGAACACTGGGAGTTCGGTCGTGGGTTTGCCCCTCACCGGACTTGTGGAGTTTTACTGGGTTTTCTCCATGTTTGTAATGCCCGAATTGGGGCCTGTTACCCTTAAAAAGACCTCCTGGAAGGCATTCCCCCCTGGGCAGATCACCTGAGTGCTGCGTTGCTGTAACTTAACTAACCAAACAAATGATTCTCTGTCTCGGTTTTGGTGTTCCCCACTTCTGACTTTCTGATCCTCTTACCGACGTACTCCAAGTGTCCAAATCATCCTAAATCTATCTTTCTGCATCTTCTTATAGGAACACTTTGACTGTTACCCTGACTATTAAGTTACATCATTTTTGTCTTTGCTTTCCCATGTTTATACAGGCTTTTCAGGCATTTCCATCTTTGATATGTCTTCTCCATTTCTCTCTTCCATCTTGGTTTTGGTCTTCCCAGCTTCCTCCTTTTGATCGCTTCTGATATCCCAATTTTTCTGATGTATTTGTGTTCAAGTCGTCTTAATCTACCTTCCTTCATTCTTCTTATTTATGGGATCTGCCTTGACTGTTCCCGACGGTTAAATCATAAATGCAAAATCTGTTATAAAGCTTGTAAATGATTTAATTAGTTTTGAGAACAGTATCGCATTCTTAACAAAATATTTAAAATAAAACTGTGCTGGACATATTGACTGGAATTTGAAATAGTAATATGGCAGATGTTGGTCAATTCGAACACTTTATTTATCATTCAGGACTTAATGTTCTGTGCACGGTAAAAGATAAAATTGCGACTCTGAATGAGGTGGATGGGATCTTATCACAGACTGTGCCTGTAGTATTAAAAAAAGAAGTCAAATAAACCGATCTACATGTGACTCAGCAAGATATAAGCCCACAAAATCGGTCTATAAACATGTGATGGGCTTAACATAACGTGCGTTGGAAGTATTCGGTGCAATTGCACTTCTTGTGTTTTATGAGATTTTAGCCATATCTAGGAAAGTGGAAAATGCTTGATTTTTAGCATTATTTTAAGAAATAGTTATGGATTTTTTTACCTTAAATTTTGCCCCATTTTTCATTTTTCAAAATTCCAGATAGACAAATTTTGAGGGACTGTATTTCACGAAGGATTGCATATAGGCTGTCGGTTCCTTTGATTTTTTTTCTCCTATGGACATGGTATACAGCTCTGTTAAGGCCCCAGTTGCCTCGTTCAGAGGTAGAGTGTTACAAATAAAACTGTAAGGGCCTATTAGCAATGCGAAAAATATACTTTCAATTAAAATTTAACATCCTTTTATTATCAGTTATATATTTATTAAACAGTCCAAATACTTTATACATGATTACATGGTTGTCTGTCATATGTTGTACCTGATTTCACAACAAGTTTGTGTACATTAGTAATATAATATATATATATATTAATAAATAAATACTGTAAAAATTCTAATGGATGTAGTTTTATATATTGAAACATTTAAAGTACTTATAAACTCTAATGACATTCTCATAGATTTGTTTTCGTTTATTGCTTTATATTTATAAATTATTTCTGACAGTATTTAATGAATTTTTTATGATAAAAACTTCTTTTTAATCCGATTCTCTGGACGATGAATTAGTTTAAAGAGAAATAAATATTTTATAAATACAATCAAACGATACAGCTTGTTCTTATCCGGCTATAATACGAATTTGCTCTATCGTCGAGAAGAATTCAGCTGTATCATTTGATTATTAACAAGTATCTAGTTCAGTTTTGCATGTAATTTTATAAATATAAATATTCTTTGTAGTAATTAGAGTAAAATTTATTTAAATATTCTTTAATTATTGTTTTCCTGAAAATATATTTATTGCTTCACTGTTTAATAATAATAATAATAATAATCCTTAAATCTATATAAATTAAAATATTTTGATCATAAAACTTTTGAATAAGCGTTGTGTCACTGGTATTGTCGTATTTTATATTCAAGTTTATTTTACAAGATATATTTTTTATTTTATGTATAAACTAAGCTGGAAAAGTACAGCAATACCAACCAAACAATACTGANTTCAAACTCGGGCAATACCAATGAGTAGTCCCGAGTCTTCATCCCCTTAAATTTTGTATAATTCTCGTGTCTAATCGATTAAAAATGAATATTTTAATATCGAGTCAACCTACAAATTATTTTTCCTACTTTTATTTGCCATAATAAAATCGTAAGTTAGATTCTTTAATAGATACAAACTATAATTATTGTATTTCCTTGATAAAAAGGAAGCTGTGTAATTATTTAAAAAAGGATGCATAGATTTACAAGTTGAAAATAAGATGTAGTAGAATGAAATTAAATGATTCTCGTAAGTAAGCCGAATCAAGACTTAATAAAAGTAATTTAGTTTCATTTTTGTTTTAATTATTTAAAATGTTTTATTATAAAAGAATTTATAAATTTATTCCATTTTTGAACACGTAACATCTGTTTTGAAGGAGAGACGGTGGCTTTGAGAAAATCAAAAGGGTTTCTGGCAAATAAAGTAATCTAGATTGACTTAGTCAAACGTTATATATGTATATTTACACAGTTTAAGAAAATTTGTAAGTAGACAATATGTAAAATTGTGTCTTATCACTTTGTCCTTTCTGTCGGCTCAGGAATTTCAAACAAAAAAAAAATCAAAAATATATAAAGTTTATTTATTTATTTTTACTTATTAATTGTTACACGTCGCGAGTTAATGTTAAATNAGACTTAATAAAAGTAATTTAGTTTCATTTTTGTTTTAATTATTTAAAATGTTTTATTATAAAAGAATTTATAAATTTATTCCATTTTTGAACACGTAACATCTGTTTTGAAGGAGAGACGGTGGCTTTGAGAAAATCAAAAGGGTTTCTGGCAAATAAAATAATCTAGATTGATATATATGTATATTTACACAATTTAAGAAAATTTATAAGTAGACAATACATAAAATTGTATCTTATCACTTTGTCCTTTCACATGCGCACGAGGAAATTTAATATTGTTCCATCATCAGAGGGATCTTGTAACATTTTATGTATTGAGGCAGACAAGTTAGCCTCAAAGGAAAGGTTGACAATAATTTTCTTTAGTTAAAAAAGTTTACTGGTAATAAATATTATATATACGGGTACCCAAAAAGTTACTGTGCAGTGAGAAATTTGTAATGGCATTAAAGCTATACGTATGGTATTACGTACGAGACCCGTATGATTGTATGTCCCGTGTTTCCGCTTTGCGGAAGATGATGTTACCACTCGTTCAAGGATATTTCAATTTTCGGATTACAGTTTTTGGAATCCTTATTTGCCGATCTCGTAATCTCCCTTGGAATCTGGCTTGCTAAGTCTCGGGAACTCACTCCTAGATTTTGGGACTTCCGAGGGACGTTTGCCATTGGAGAAACTGTAATATTGTATGGCAAAACTTAAATCTTTTCCATTGCACAGTAACTTTCCAGACACACTGTATTTTGTTGTTTCGTAATAATTATTGGATAAGAAATTTAATAACATAAACTTATATAAAATTAACTAGATCTTACATAATGTTACTGATATAGAATTCATGATATGCTACTTTTGACATTTAGCAATCTTTGGGAATAATTTCTCTATAGAAGTTTAGAACATTCTGTTGTGCATGAAGCTTTAACTAGCAGTAGTAGAGGATTTTTAAATGTTTTCAACTCGATAATAGCCACTTACAGCAAAAAAATGGTTTAATTACAGAAAAAAAATAGGCAGAACCGGTATCGATGATTGGTAAGATATACATCGATCCTAGCAGAAGCTTCATTTGGTTAAGACGAGCATTTGTAATTAATAATGCAGTCATTATCAAGATATTTATATTATTAATCAAAACGTATCCTATCAAATGAAATCTTTATTAGAAGTAAAAATGTCTCGACACAATATCGATAAAGATTTGAGGATATTTATCATCGGTATTTAATATTTAAACAATTAGATTAAGAGGATATTTCGAAATGTCACGGCTCAAACGAGCTGTCTGAATACTTGAAATGTCAGCTTGTTTTATGATTAATTTTTTATATTTCATTTGTATAGGCAGTTGCTATTTTATGTAGATAATTATATAACAGGAATTACTGTATAACTTGTTTATTTTTTATTTTTTTATTTCTGTCATATAATTTTGTGAATGATAAATTTAGATAATGAGATTAGATTAAATTAATGGTGAATTGTAATTAATCCGAAAGTTTTATTTGGATTGTGTAATGATAACAAAATTGTTTAAATGTTATATTTCAATTAGGACGTGTCGGTTTACTGTTTCTTTCAGAGTTTTTAGTTAATTTAGTATTTTCTCGAGTGCTTTCTGGTGTATCGCTTATTGTCGAAGATAGAAGGGTTTTGAGTTTAATGTAATTCTTCTATTTGAGATAATGACATAGGGAGATAATGAGAATTAACATAATGGATTGGAAGAAAGGTAGAACAACTTCATTTTGAGCCGTGGTTTGAAATTCTAATGCAGTCCCCACTACAAAGAAGGAGACTTGCATTCCCAAACAAAAAGCCTTTGGTTCTTGACTGAAAAAAGAATTTCCCAACCCATGATCAAAACAGTTGTTTTGATTGTAGATTGTAGGGGTTTTACTTGACACATTTGGGTCTTTTGTTAGCTTTGGGTCCCAGTTTGGCCAAACTTTCCCTTTTCATCCCCTTTCCTATCTCGCTTTACTTTTTCCCCTTCACTTCTTCCCTTAATCATCTTTCCTCTACTCTTCTTCACACTCGGGCAATACCAATGAGTAGTCCCGAGTCTTCATCCCCTTTATGAAATTGAAAAATTGAAAACCACACGTGACGTTGAAGTTCCACTGCCAGATTAGATTGATTGAATAAAGCAACATGACACTTGGGTGCTCTGCCATGCAGGTGCCACATGCAGTTTCTCATAGATGGACTTTCTATGAGAAACTGGCTCCTATTTAGTTGTTAGATACATGAAAAAATATCTGAAAAACATCATATGGTCAGCTTGTTGGCAAGGTTGTTGCAACTGACTACCAGTGTTTAGTGATTATATCCATTTGGCCACTGCTGGGTGAATTAAGTTAAAAACATAATTGTCATCAATTCTCAATAATTCTTTCTGTAATAAGAATGCTGAATAATTTTTATAAACTCAATTCATGCTTCGATTTAACAAGTATTAATCTTAATTTTTGCTAATTTAGGTGGAGTGTTAGCGAAGCCTCTTCTATGTGGCTTACAGAATTGTGAGCTGAATGGTTATTATACCCAAAATTTTATTGCTCTGGATAAAATTTAATGTGATATTGAATGTAGATAAACTCAAAATTGACATAAAGATTTGATTCCTTAGATTGAAAACTGCAGTTTTTTAAAGATCCTTTAAAGAATATAAATGAGCTCCGTGAAGTAAACTGCATTTTGAAATTCAAGTTTATAAACAGTATTTCCAATTTGAAATGTACAATAACTTGATTCAAGTTTTAAAAAATTTTTAACATTTTAATACTTTTCAATTATACTGTACATTGGGTAATTATTTCTCGGTACGGTAAATTACATCCCATAAGTTTTTTGACGAATACAGTTGTATGGTTCATTACTAACAGATGTGTATTTTGGACGTACGTGAGGTGGGCGTCTTGAAAAAAACTCATCCAATTTGACCTTTTTGTGTAAAGATATAATAGTTATCACTACACATTTGAATGTATTAATGTGAAAGTTTATTCACAGACATGCAAGATTTCTTATTTTAAAATAAACAAGCTTATAAAGTTCTATCTTTCTCCAACTGTTAGCTATAGTGATATTGTTATTAAGCATTAATTTAGGCATACAAAAATCATATATCTACTCTGTCAAATTCAAAATTGACTAGTCCACCATAATACGATCTTTTGTTCTCTCCGCATCTCTTCTGGATGCTTGTCGGGATAAAATATGGCTAATTAATTATTAAGATACTAAGTAATTGGGCTAGAGATTGATGGTTAAATGGCCCTCTGAAATTTTAATAATTAGATATATGATTAGTTATAGCTCAATAAGAAACTGGCTGGATCATTTGATGATTAACATATATTAGGTTTGGTTTTATACACATCTCTTCCACTATGGTTTGATTTATTTAGTTATGGCAATCTGCCAAGAAGGATGCCTCCCCAGAGGACTTTCTGTGATATATTGAATCCTAGTTAGGTGTTAAAAAAGGGAAGAAAACCTAGAAAAGCTAGCTCATTGGCAAGGTAAAAACCCATGATCAATTACCACTGATAAGTTGTTTTTATCCACTTGGTCACTGGTGAGCGTCTTCCAATTTTCACCTTTACCTTAGTCCTTGTGATAGCTCCTGATGGACTGTTTTGAAAATGATTTATATTGTTTAAATTAATACTACTATTTAACTCTATCTGGTAGCAAGCCTCAGATTTTCTGAGAATGTTTATTTATATTACAAGAAGGCTTTTTAAAATTTTAAACAAATGCTCTGTTGATGAATGAAAAAACATCATCAACCAAAATAAAATTATTCTTAAAGCCATTCTTCAATCTTCAATTTCTATAATTAGTGAATCCCTGCATTTTTGTGTGTATGAGTTCCTTAAGAGCACAAGAGGCTACACATTGGATACAATCCAGTATGCTTCAGTCTTGGCCGCAATCCGGTGAAAGATTTGATAAACTTTTGCCGGAATGTCTGGCAATCTAACAAGACAGTGGAAGCAAATGACACTATACTAGCATTTGCAGACTTATTTTGTCAAAATAACTTTGAATTAATACAGACGAGTAATGGGGGTGGCCATATTGCTCCTTCAGAGCTTACCTCATCAATGGCCCGACAAGTGCAACTTGCATTGATCGCCGCACCGACAAACTTGTTGGTGAATATCCGAATACATTTTAGTACAACGTGGTTTACTGATGCACTGTTTGATGCATATTGGAATGTACCCGTTGCCTTTGCTTAAAACCACCATTATGTTAAACAAACTTCTGAAGAAACCGTTCGGCAGTGTTTTAATCAATTACTATAATGATAAACTGTTCAATGCATTAATAGATATCGCCTTAGCTTTGAAGATTTATCTTATATCCTTAAAAGAAATGATTAATTCTGCGAGGCAACTAATTTATTGCTTAATTTTTCGTTTGCCGTTGCCGATAATTAAATACTGGTTACATTATATGATACTATTAGAGGTGAATAAGTCAATTACTTTATAAACCTAGATTATAGGTTATATATTTCTTTGACGTAAATAAATATCCAATAGTTTAACACTTAATGAGCTCATAATTATAGAAAATTAAGTAATAAATTACATTTTTCTTAACTGAGATGGCAACCGTTATTATAAATCATTTCAAACTCTACATTCCAAAAGTATAAATTATATTCAGTTTAAAAAAGGAAGCAGTTTATCGTTATCGTTAAACTAAATGGTTATTTGTATTAATCTCGAGAGCCAAGTTACATTTTGTTTATTATTATTATTTTTTTTTATTATCAAATATCATTTAATATGGTTATAAATATAATTGATACTGCATTTACAAGCTATGAAGCATTGACATATTACAGCTATACTGTAGAAGTAACTTCTTTAATGCTAAAGAAGTTTATTTCGAATTAAATTGACTTTAAATATATGTAAAAAAAGGTAAGAAATATTGTGAAACGTTCAAAACTAATTTAATTACCTTTACTCGGATCTAGATCATGGCTTGCAAAATGGATAATTATACTTAATGGTCAAACATATCCTTTAAAAGCTTTAGTTAGTTGAAAGTATGAGTCATTTGTAGTCCATGGCTGCATGGAATTTCGTGGTCGCTAGCTGTCGACGAGAATATTGTCCAGTTTATAGCCAAACTCTGGCTGGCAGCTAATTTATGTGGCATCAAACATCACGCTACGTGACTTTGGAGTCGTGTCACTAGACCAGAAGTGTGCATCTATAGTTTGACATCTTGACATCAGGCATCAAGCAGAATGGGTGATACGTAACGAAACTCCACAAACTCTACTGTCCACACTACAGCTGAAGTGTAAATTGACCAACTTGTGTATCGACTTATCCTTTCTTTTAAGAAAGTACTTTGGATCTAGGCTATAATATGTGTTGGGACCAAACTTCGGAAGTAAAGTCTAAATCTTTAAAAAGTAAATTAATTTATTGAAAAAAGCTTTTTTAGAAATAGTTAGCTGATTATATGTAATTTGAGTCATTTAAATTTAAGACTAAGCTATACATTCCATTATTATATGTAATTAGTTGCATTATAAAGATGGAGAGTTACACGATAAAGAAAATGTTCATAAATTTGTAACGAAAAACTAATTTTAGATAATATTTATCATAATAATGTCATTTGTTCTACATATAATCAGCAATTTTGAGTAATGTTATTGTTACGAAGATATTAAGATTAAAATCGAGGAAAACTCTTGGCAAAGGAATGTTTCATTTGAAATATTTCGGTAATTTTCCTTTGGATAATATCCAAAGATGCTTTTCTTTAATATTTTTAGTTAATTTATTATTATTTAGAGCTTTATTCCTGTATATATCAATACATAATTCTCAAATTTGGTACGTTAATTGAAGTTTGATTATTACATCAAATGCTTAACTTAATTAGTCATTTGTTATTTCTGAAGATCAAATTGTATCATGTTGTTGGTAGACACATAAATAAATAAATGTAAAGGCAAATAAAATGAAAAGGATAATGAGAATCAAGATACAAATATAGGAGACTTGAATTGTACACCTAATAATTGGGTACATTCCAGTAAGCTTCGATCTCAACCAAAATCGACGCACCAATGAACAGTTTAATAAGCTTTTACCAGAATGTCCGACAACCAAACAATATGGCGGAAGCAAATGCACTATGTCGGCATTTATGAATTTATTCTGTCAAAATAACTTTGGTTAACACAGACGAGTAGTAAAAATGGCATTAACGATAAAACTGTGGAGGTGGCCATATTGCTTTGTTGGAACTTGCCGTATCCAAATTATCATCATACTTCTTTATTAAAGTAAACTAATACATTTACATTCCTGGTGCTGCAATGCACAGCCGTATCCACATAGATTGTAACTTAAAGGTGATGAAGAACCAGGACTACTCATAGGTATTGCCTGGGGTGAAAGGGTGGGTGAGAGAAAAGGATTAAGAGAAGAGGCAAAGGGGAAAACTAAAGTGAGATAGGAAAGGGGATGAAAAGGGAAGTTTGATGGACGCCTGCATCGGTTTTTTATTTATAAAATAAATACAACAGCCATATCCACAGCCTGACGAGTGCGACGTGTGTCAGTTGCCGTACCAAAGACCTCATTGGCGAATATCGGAACACATTTCAGTACATCTTGGTTTGCGGATGCACCGTTCGATGTATACCGGAATGTACCCAATATATATATATGTATATCCTATATATATAGGATATATGTATATGTTATATAATATGTAACATATTTATATCCTATATGTTATATAATGTTTTGACATTTTCATTAATTCCCTGGGGAGTTGGTAAACTTGGAAGCAATTTATTGCATGCTTATGTATGTGTGTATACACATACACATATAAGCATGCATATATTTCTATATATATTTTGTATATATGAACGTAACATCCATATAAAAACATATATACACATAAAATATAAAAAAATAACTTGTTGAATTCAATAAGTTGCATGTCAAAATTAATGTTTTTTTTACGAATATTTTCACTTGTGTCATATTTTTCCAGTTAATTTTTTAACCTTGTCAATTCATCCGTTTGGAATTTTTCGTGAAATCTTATATTTGTTTACACTGCACATTTGGTAATCGTTAACATATCAATTTGTCATGGAATTTTTATAAAACATTAATGCTAATTTTTTCTTTTAAACAAATATACGATCGGATATTCAATAAATAATAACAAAAACTTCTGTTTTAATTAGCCATAATATCAAAATAAGTTTATTTTTATCAACTTATATTGTTTGATAAGGTGAAATTACGTTATAATTTCCTTTTTTTTTATGAATATTTTAAAATGATTTTTCCTTAATAATTTAAGTAAAATAATATTACTGATATTTTATAATCATTTATCATTGTTTTAATTTGTTAATGTTCTAATAAGTGGGAAGTTTTGACACGTAAAAGCGACAATAATTAAAAGACTGTAAATAAGTCTGTCGATTGTGTACTTGTTTAACAGGAAAATTTGATATTTAATACCTAATTATTTTACAATTTCTTGTTTTTTTGAAGAATTATTCTATTTTATTTGCATGATTCATACAGTTCCATTTTATTGATGAGATTCGTGCAGTTCTGTTTTATTCGTACGGTTTTTATAATTTTCTTTGTATCAGTTTGTGTGTGCAATTCGTATGATTGTTTTATATGTATGATTATCATATAATTTATTCATACGATATGCAGATTTACATTTACTTGTTCACACGATACTCCTATTCAAATGTATCCGTCATACAAGATACAATCTCGGCTGTCATAAGTTCAATTTTCTTCTTAGCGCGGCAATTGTTTGATGATATATTTAATGGATATGTTTTTGTTTTCTGGATTGATCTGCTCATTGTATTATACAAGTGATTAATAATTAACAGTTTTTTAAAATGTATTTCTGTCAGATCTATGATCTAGATGAATGTACTGTCTTGTAAAGTGGCATTTCTCGACCCTATTCTCATCACAGATCGTAATTATATGGTTTCTATATGTTGCATACATTGATGAGGGCAACACAAAAATTTCATGCGCACCATTCTGCAGAGTTGGATTACCAGATGTGTCGGAGTATTGATTGAGGGACTATAGAGACTTTGCAAAATATGGAAGTTTTATAATATAAGAAATCAAGCCGGTAGCATATTACTAATGAAATAATTGAGCCAAATTTATTATTGGGATACGTCTTGGTTAATTAAATATACAAATGCTACATAATTTGGTATGTAGATATGCGATTAAGTTGCCGTCTCATATTAAATTAATTAATTTCAACATACTGGAAGAAGAGATTGATCCAGTGGCGTAGCGTGGGTGTCAGCTGCCCGGGGTGGAGGAAAATTTTGCCGCCCCCTTACTTAGGTATCTCAATTTAAAAGACTAAAATTCAGTTTCGTCGCAGAATAAGTAATGAACAATTCCGTGCTCATTTCAATCGTAATCGTAGGTGCGACAAAAATATGAAATGAAATGGTTCAAATTTTTACAAGATATTATTATTATTTATTGTAAAATTTTGTCGCCCCCCACTACGCTATGCCACTGGATTGATCTAGGGTGGGACTCAAACCTGCAACTCCCATTTATTGTGTGGTTGTGGTGTGTGTAGGTCCGGATAGTGTTTATATATATCTGTTGTTAAGTTTGAATGCTGTTCTTTGTTTTGTCATTGTTAATGTTCTTTGTCTTTGTATTCAAATTTCTATTGCCCAAGGAAGGCCGTTTAAAATGACCAAAAATGTTCGCACTCATTAAACAAATGGATATTTTTGTTTTTTGCCAAAAGGTTTTATGGTGTTTTTCTTGTCATATTTTATACGACCATTCAACTATGTGCAGATTCTTCAGAACAAGAAATAATATTCAAAATTTAACTTATGCACCCCAATTTTAACTTTAGAAGCGCAAAAAAATTTATTTTAAATTCAAAATAATTTGATATTTGCTTTAAAATATTATAAAATATTGTCACATAGTTTGTAAAACATATAATTTAATGAGTTTTAATGGATGATTGATTGTATTATTAATAAATATAAACCTCGGTTCCGGAGCAATTGTCTAAGCGTGGGTCATTAATTATATTTGGAATTTTCCAAAGAGTGTTTCTACTTAAAAAAATTAACGATTACCATTCCGATTTTTATATCTTTGTATTTTTATGAACATTTCGGAGAAATTTCCAGTTTTTTTTTTTTTTTAAATTGCTATTAAGAAACCAGTTACCAAAGTAATTAATTTAAATACTATTCAGAAAGAAATGTATCTCGTATATTATCTGATATTTATTTAATAAATAACGTTAGCTCTCGTAGTTTTAGAAAAAGAGTCTAGAGGAAGGAATCATTTATCAAAAAAAAAAACGATCATATAATGTTATATCTTGAAGAGATAATTAGGACAGCTTAGATAAAACTAGCATAAGTAAGTATTTATTTGATATTTATATAGATATCGAAAATATACTATTGTTATTTCGTGGAACTAGATAAGTTTATCAGATTACAATGATTAGTTTTTTTCTACAATTCAATAATTCATATTTAATTAATTAAGAGATTATCTTTACGTTACATTAAAATCATATTTTCTCTTCGACAGATTGCCTTTGTATGTTGTTAATTGCTTTGTATATTAAGGTTTATTTTATATTTCTATTTTACAAGAGCATTTTTTGAACAATACGATATTAACTATCATTGTTATATTCAAAGTGTTATTCTGAATAGTTCTGCAAGTGAAATTTAATGATTGATACTAAGGTTTTTTCACTGTAATAAGAGTCTTTTTTGTGTTCTTTGTGGATTCGTCCGGCTCGTGACAAACACACAAGGACAATCAAGTGCAAAGTACAAAGACCAATATATCCAGATATGGAAATTCTAGTGTTTGACTCCGACAAACTCTAGCACCTTGGTTGTTTGACCATTGCTTTGATATATTTAAAATCTTCCCTAGTTTATGCATTGTTGAAAGAGATGATTAAGAACTGAGGCAGTCATAGGATCGAATATTTGGCTCTTGTTTTTGAAGTTTGATTTTCATGCCCTTCTCTTTCAATACCATGAAAATAGAATGTTGTTAAAGAAGTTAATTAGCTACCTTGATGAATTATTGTTTCTCTCTTTCTCTTCATACTTATTCCTGTATATCAGTTCTTTTTTTATTGCACCATTTCTTATTTTATTCTTGTCACTTAATCCATATCTTCTCCTTGATTGCTGTTTCATAAATGTTATTTAATGATTCTATACTGTGTGCATTGTGTGGACATACTAATTCACTCTTGCTTCTTTCTATTTATTTTGTAATGCTGTTTCTTGTAATATATAACAAGTAACGTCTTTGGTCTTTTGTCTAAAAACGTTTGAATTGTGATTATTTAGAGAATATTTTAAATAAAAGCACTTAGAAATAATTATCAATAGAGATTTTCTGTTAAAAATCTTTGGAGAAATACTGGTTAAACGTAGATATAAGTAACCTCTTTGTATAAACTTTTTAAATAAAGACACACTACATCAGTCATGCGGTTCTGGGAATTACACGACCATAATTAAACCGATATTCCTGATGAAGAACATTCAAACTAATCTTGACTAGTGAAGAAAGAAAAGAACTAGCCTTATATATTTACTAGTCTGCATATAATTAGTATATATTATTTTATTATCTAGTGAACTGGTAATTACGGATTATGTTGGTACTCGGTATGCTGAAAACCTGCAACTTCATAATGCAGAGTTTACTGTGGCCCACATCCAGAAATTCTTACTCATCACCGTGCTATACGATTTTCATAACAGAGCTTATATGACATTTGACATGGATAATTGATCCAGTTTATGCAAAGTATACAGTACCTGTGTCTCAGTTAAGGATAGAAACACACTAACAGTTTACCATTTGAAAAAAATCAGGTTATTTTTGATTGAAGTCCTACCAAAAGTTGAGTTAAACATTGCTCGATTTTCCTCTTCCTTTGCTTTTACGTGGAGGTGTTGCTTCAAAAGTGTGTTGCTTGCCGTAAAATGGCCAATAAGACGTGAAAGCATATTTGGAGATTAATCAAACACATATGTTTTATTGGAGTATATTACTTCGTGCACGAAACATCAAGTGCTTGGGGACTCTTTTGATCCATACCTGCAGGCTCCCTGACAATTCTCTTTTAGAGTATTAATGAATTTATCTAGAGATGTTTATGGACTATATTTAATCTCCTCTTAATTCATTTGTATACAATATACGGCATCAGATTATCTAAAGTAAACTTAAACTAAATAGACAGCACTCGTATTGATTAATTTTGGTAATCAATGTGATCCTCTATGGAACGGCATATAAATAAATGTAATGGAAAGCTTTCCAGTCATAACTGAATCTTCTAAGCAGAAAATTTGGGTGTGGTCCTGCTCTTAACGGTCTTTTACATTGATTGTATTCAGTATGCTAAAGAATAAAATATTTGACAGTAAACTTAACTTTCAAATTAAAATAATTATCATATATTTTATTAGTTTAATTATACACCTGTATTAGAGTAGAATATTTAATGCTGAATTAATTTAGTTTTTACTGCTTTCTACACGTGTTTCCTATCAAAATTAATGTACTTTGATACAGAAATTACGAGCAAAATTAAAACAATAGATGTCATTAATTATCTTTGAAGCTTAATTTAATATTATGTCATCTGAAATTTATTATTATTATTATTATATTTTTTTTTCCCCCTCCAATTTTATCAAACAGTTAATGTCGGAGAATAACTTTGATTAACATAAATGATTATTTCTTTATGCATAGTTATGTTATTAAAAACGTTAAAGTTAATTACTTTGTCGGCGATACTTTGGAGTAACTTTTTATTGCAGCTGGCACCTTTTGACCTTTGGAGAGATCGTGCGACGTTCGTCGAGCCAAACTTTAAAAATCTGTAGCATTACATTTAATGGAATATAAGTATTAAGTAATTTTCTACAATGTTAAGTGACATTAGGTAATGAGTTTGGTTGATTATTATTATTATTTTTAATATCATTCATATAAACACTATCTTAACTGGTTCAAATTGTTTTTCTTCTTGTTCATAATAATTTAATAATCTACAAATGAAAAGAAAGTAGCCGTGGAAATGTTGACCGGTAACACTGTAAAGCTGTTTTCTCATTCCACTGCCTGACAGCACAGGTGATTTCCCGTCGCTTCCTAGATCCTTGACAACACCCCATGTGATTTTTGTCTGTGGTGGTGTGTAAAAGAGTGGATTTATGTGCCACCACTACTTTCAAACGTAATGGACTCTAAACATGGGATTGTGAAAGCTGTCGCTTCTATTACACTGGATACATTGACCAGAGTGTGGGAAGAACTGGGGCTGTATTCTTATCTCTTGTCTCGTCTTTCATGGATGAATGATGTCAAAATGTGGCGAATCTGGTCACTTTTAACAATATTGTCTTTGTTGATGACATCACGATACTACTAGGTTGATTATACATGTTTGGGTTATCTGTGCGTGCGAAATAGTATAGAATTTTAACCAATGAAATTGTAAAATTTTCAAAAATGCAGAGTACGTAATTATAGATCACATGGCAAGGAAAGCACACATTCAAATAAAGCACGTAATTTTGAGGAAGTTATGTTTTTTTGTTTTATAACATTTTTACAGATTGTAATGTCAGTTTGTCTCTTAACAAATAAAAATTTTAATAACCTAAGGTAGAAAAGCATGCGTACTTAGATATTTCTGAGTAGGCACTGGAAAAAATCAGAAGCATTTTTTTTCTCTCTGAAAATATTTTTTCCTGAGATATAGAACATTCTCAAATATGATTGTACAGTGCGAGTAGCATCCCATCATCCATATTGGATATAATACCCCATTCGCACTGAGCATTTTGATCTAGATTGTGACTAAGGTCGAAGAGAGTTCTGTGGTGCAAATGCTCTTGACCGTTTCAATCTCGACTGAAACGAGGTTCTATCACGATCGACTGGAGAAAGTTCTTGAAACTAGATCAAGTCATAAGAGAGATCCCACAATCCCACGCGCATGAGAAAATACAAGATGGCTGCTGAACATGTGTCGGGCTATCGACAGAGAAATAAAAAAGACAGCTGGAGAGATGACGACATCTGTCTATTATTAGATGTACGGCAAGAAAAAGTATTTATTTCTAACCAAAACTTCCATTTTGTTTGTTGGTGTTTGTGACTTACCGCGTAGTTACGTCAGTTTTATGATCGCGTGTAATAGCCAGGTTCTTCTCAAGCGGACTGCCTGTGCGAACAACACGACGTTCGACTAGCGACAGTCACAATCCAGATTGTAGGTAAATCGAGATCAAAGTGAGTCATGGATTGTGTGCAAACGTAGTACAGTAGAACCTCGAAAACTCGGCTCTCGATAACCCGGCACTCCGGATAACTCGGCCACACCCTGGCAGGGCAAAAAATCCTTAGTTAATTAATTTTCATTATAGACAGCTTTATAAAAGTATAAAAGCTCTCATAAAGTATTTTTCTGAGGTCTGTCTTATCAGGTAAATTACTGTACACAGTGTATTCATTAATTTTCATTTTCATGTAGTAAAGGCTCTATGCCTTCATAAAGGACGTACTTTTCCTTTGTTTAAGGGTATTTGGGCAGTTTATTCTCTGTTATATTCTCAAGTAAACAATACATACAAGTAAAGTACAGTATTTTCTGAGGAAACACTCGTACTTATTTTTTAAACCCCATTCCCGATAACCCGGCACTTTCACAAACTCGGCCACCCTTCGGTCCACATTAAGCCGAGTTTTCGAGGTTCTACTGTATAACAAAATTGAGACGAAAGAACGGGTTGAAAGACAAATATCTGCTTGTCTCTGAGAAACAAGAGAATCTTTGAGAGAAAAAGTTGTCCAGAATTGCATTTGGAGAGACGCGATGATCTCTCAAGACATAAACAAATGATTAGTTAATCAGCGACCGGCTTGTGAGAGACGAGAAACGAGGACTAGAATACGACCCCTGGACTACCGGTTGGATGTGTGTCATGTAATGAAAGGTTTCCACATTGAGCACTTGTGTGTTATAAAAACTATATACATTCCTCTCTCATATGAGATATGGTTTATTATTTTATATTACAAGTAAGACATTATACAAATTTTAAACTCCGATATTCTTTTTGATAAATACAGTGTTCTTCAAAACTGTCACACATCTGAAATTTGTGGCTAGATTTACAGCTGTTGTGTGAATAAAATTGATGATTATTTTTTCAGTATTTCAATTTTTCATAATTTAAACGGAACTTCTATACAAGGCTTACAGAATTGTGTTTGTTCTCAAAATCCGTTTAATCGATTTTGATTAAACTTTGCTGTTTTTTACGAATCCAAAAATGCAATAAAAAATGGTGTCCATGATGTTGCTTTTGAGATACAAGGTCGTTTCACAAATGCGTGAAACAAAGCGATATTGTACGAATTGCGTGACTATCGTGCATTTCTGCAGTCACTAACACGTCTTGTATGGGCTTATAGAATGGAGTTCATTCTCAAAATTTAATGGATTGATTTTGGTAAAACTTTGCCATTTTCCATTAATTGTGATGTGGAATCCAGAAATGTAATGTGGGTCCATTTATATGTAAAAAATCCAGCAACGAATCGCTTAATTTTCCCCGCAACATTTAAAATTCTGGTGGTTCTATCTGTTATGATATTATCATTAAAAAAACTGTTTACATTTTTAATTATTATAAAATGGCAAAAAGCTTAATTTTGAGGGAGGGGATGGATTTTATAAAAAGATAATTGTAAATGCTAATAATGAGTAAAATAGTGATTAAGTCCGACTCTATTCAAGATATGACACATGACCATCCTTATCTTCCCACCCCTCGACCTTAAACCACCAAAATTTAATAGCACGAATCTTTCTAATACATAAATCTTCCTGCGGATCATGTCTCCTGTAGCCTGCAGGTACGAGGATAGCCTCTTTTGTGGTGGCAAGTGCAGCGTTCACCCGTCCGCATCCGTCAGGTATTGTATAACGATCGCCTCTTCTGTGCCTAACGGGTGCAGGGATCACTTCTTTTCTTCTGACTCCGCCTCAATTCTGTCTCGATATGACAGTCGTCCTTTAACTGTGCTCCATATCAAAATAACTTACTGTAATATCCATTCCAAATACACTGCTGACTTGATGCAATATGTTTCAGTTAGAATGCAGACCATATACTGCCGTTTATTGTCCAGTCTTCTTGAATCCCACTGCTTTAATTTTATTTTATTGTAGGATACTGAGGTAAATTGAAAGAAAGGAAAAATGTTAAATGCCAAAAATAAATCTGTTTGATTGATCATAAGTGAATGTAATGAAGTAAGGTGAAGAGTAAGTTGACAATCACAGTTGTGCAGCTAGTTGCATTCACATTTGCTAAGTTGCATGCATAGATTGAAGGTCATACACTCAAGATTTGCATGGTTGTTGATTGGTAGTGACAGTATTCTGTGTGTGTGTGTATTGTTTGTACATGTGGTAGAAAGGGTTTCGTCTTAAAATGCGGCTTTGTGTATGACGCAGTCAAATTTTCGGACTCCGAAGACCACGTGTATCAAGTCACCAGCATATATTCATTATCAGAATTTTCCAACCTACATACAGGTGTGTGTATACAGGTGTCCAGAAATCTTGTACTCTAAATTCATTGTTATTGAGTGAAGTTAACTTGGTCGGCTCGAATACAGGATCGCTTTCAAGAGGATTTTTGTTTTTTTTAATTTACTCTACAAGAGCTTTACACAATCTTTTTATTTCTGTTGAATATATTTAATCAAATGCAAAATTATTAAATTTGGTTAATCCAATAATAAGATTCTTTATAGTTAGTGTTAAATTATGATGAATGAGGAAGACTATCATTAGGATTGATTCTGATATTGCATATTCAAATTGTAAATGATCTAATTATATTTAAATTAAATGAATGTAGAATTTTTATGTTACTGTGTTAAATTTTTGTACTTTCTTTTAACAAATCTGAATTGCGAACAGACGTTGCCTTAATTAAAGTGATTTATAGCTATTAAATATGTCATATAATTTGCAAAATCACAAACGGAAATGAAGCTTACAGAGAAAATTAGTGAAGAAAGAATTAAATTTGGCATTTTCATTATATTTTGCTACAATTAAGCATATATTTACGTATCAAGAACGATGTTAAATATTTATTGTTTAGAATTATCCTTTGCCGGATCAAATGTGTTCTATAATACGCTTGGTGACGAGCAATATTTTCTGGCTGCAGACCTCGAGCATACTTCGTAGACTTCCGATTAGCTGCATATGTCTTGTTCTTATGTAGCTGCAGACTTTAAGCCTGCCAAATACCAACCAACTCCATAACTACCAGTACACTAGTTACTAAAGTAATATATGCTAATGAAATGCAAACTTGTTACATGTTTTCACTGGTCAAGTTTAATTTGAATGTTCTTTGTTAGAAATATCAGCTTAATTAGGGTTATATAACTGCACAAGATGGAAAACGAGAAACTAAAGTTATGTTGCCAAAGCCTGGGCCACGTATCAGGACTTCGTGGCTATGCGTTGCTTGCGACTGCTTTAGATCTACTCAGATATTGTGTGTTTCTTATCAATATTGTTTTATAAGTCCAAGATGAGTATATAGGGTGGTCTAAAGTCAGTTAACCAAGATATATTTATTTTTAAGAATGGTTAAAATTGGTTTGGGACACTTACAAAGAAGCTGTTTCAAACTACTTAATTAATAAAGTTGATAGAGACCGTTTAATATTAAAAGTTATAAAATTGATTACAACAATTTTAGATCCGACCTGGGCTTCTGTAAATAGAGGGCTACTGATTTGCGACGAATGTTGTAGCGTGCACCGTAGTCTTGGAAGGCACATCTCTCAAGTCAAGAGTTTGAAGAAAGGAGCCTGGAGTCCCTCTCAATTGGCTGTAAGACGAATATTTTAATACATTTCTTATCTTACTCATTAGTTATCATATTAAATATTTCTGCGTCGTCGATGCAGATGGTTCACACACTGTATAGTAGCGGTGCCAATTCTATATGGGAATACACGCTCCTCGATCCCGCTAACGTTAAGAGCGGGAGACGTAAACCTAATCCCAAAGATCCCGTACAGTAAGTTACATAAATAATTATTTTTCGATGTAGTCGATACTTAATAATTCTTTGTTTTCAGTCCTTTAAAAGCTGATTTCATCCGTGCCAAGTATCAAAATATGGCTTTTGTATATAGACCGAGTAGAGACGAAAGTCCCCAGTTAGACGATATAAATAAGGTTATTTCGCTTGTAGTTCACTCAGATTTATTAACATCTTTAATGTTATAACTTTAACTTTGATTTTTGATTTATTAAAGCAACTACATTCGAGTGTAAGGACACCAAATGTCGAAACCACGTTAAGGTTATTATCATTAGGTGCTAATCCCAATTATAAGCATCCGGTAAGTATAGAAACGAACTTTTGTAGTGTTAATTACATACTAAGATAATTTAATTCATTGTAATCGAGTAAATAATACATTTAATTATATTTAAAATAGGACAAAAAAAATTCTCCACTTCACATGGCGGCTAAGTGCGGACAGTCTTCCCAAATTGAATTACTGATAGTTTACGGTGCTGATGCCGCCGCTACTGACGAAGATGGCAAAACGCCTGTCGACTATGCTAGGTATTCTTTAATCTGTAAATCATTTTATAATAATTTAATGTTTGTGTAATTTTTTTAAAAAATGAATGTTTTAGAGATGCCGGCCATCATGATTTGGCCAATAAGTTAGTCGAATTTCAGTTTGAATTAACGGACAGGCTGGCTTACTATCTTTGCGGTCGGAAACCAGGTACGTTTTCCTTTAAGTTAGACGTACTTTAGATTGGAAGTTGCGTTTCTGTTAGCTATCGAATGCTACATCGGTCAATTATATAATTACATGTAGTTTTAAGACATACTTTCTTAATAAAATAAGTCCGCAATACTCTGTCAAAACAGTAGATATACGAACCTAAGGTACCTCTGTTCATTACATTATTTTTATTTATAAAATATTTTCATAGATCATCAGTTTGGTCAACATTTTATTATTCCTGAAATGGCCGACAGGTTAGAGAATTTGTTATTAAATGCCCTGTTTATTTTATTTTGTTTTGAAGTTAAAATAATAATATTTTATATACAGTTTAGACTNAAAATTAAAACAATAGATGTCATTAATTATCTTTGAAGCTTAATTTAATATTATGTCATCTGAAATTTATTATTATTATTATTATATTTTTTTTTCCCCCTCCAATTTTATCAAACAGTTAATGTCGGAGAATAACTTTGATTAACATAAATGATTATTTCTTTATGCATAGTTATGTTATTAAAAACGTTAAAGTTAATTACTTTGTCGGCGATACTTTGGAGTAACTTTTTATTGCAGCTGGCACCTTTTGACCTTTGGAGAGATCGTGCGACGTTCGTCGAGCCAAACTTTAAAAATCTGTAGCATTACATTTAATGGAATATAAGTATTAAGTA
Source organism: Centruroides sculpturatus (assembly GCF_000671375.1). NCBI lineage: Eukaryota > Metazoa > Arthropoda > Arachnida > Scorpiones > Buthidae > Centruroides > Centruroides sculpturatus. The sequence goes on along the minus strand of NW_019384352.1, from coordinate 325,952 downwards.
ATTTTCTACAATGTTAAGTGACATTAGGTAATGAGTTTGGTTGATTATTATTATTATTTTTAATATCATTCATATAAACACTATCTTAACTGGTTCAAATTGTTTTTCTTCTTGTTCATAATAATTTAATAATCTACAAATGAAAAGAAAGTAGCCGTGGAAATGTTGACCGGTAACACTGTAAAGCTGTTTTCTCATTCCACTGCCTGACAGCACAGGTGATTTCCCGTCGCTTCCTAGATCCTTGACAACACCCCATGTGATTTTTGTCTGTGGTGGTGTGTAAAAGAGTGGATTTATGTGCCACCACTACTTTCAAACGTAATGGACTCTAAACATGGGATTGTGAAAGCTGTCGCTTCTATTACACTGGATACATTGACCAGAGTGTGGGAAGAACTGGGGCTGTATTCTTATCTCTTGTCTCGTCTTTCATGGATGAATGATGTCAAAATGTGGCGAATCTGGTCACTTTTAACAATATTGTCTTTGTTGATGACATCACGATACTACTAGGTTGATTATACATGTTTGGGTTATCTGTGCGTGCGAAATAGTATAGAATTTTAACCAATGAAATTGTAAAATTTTCAAAAATGCAGAGTACGTAATTATAGATCACATGGCAAGGAAAGCACACATTCAAATAAAGCACGTAATTTTGAGGAAGTTATGTTTTTTTGTTTTATAACATTTTTACAGATTGTAATGTCAGTTTGTCTCTTAACAAATAAAAATTTTAATAACCTAAGGTAGAAAAGCATGCGTACTTAGATATTTCTGAGTAGGCACTGGAAAAAATCAGAAGCATTTTTTTTCTCTCTGAAAATATTTTTTCCTGAGATATAGAACATTCTCAAATATGATTGTACAGTGCGAGTAGCATCCCATCATCCATATTGGATATAATACCCCATTCGCACTGAGCATTTTGATCTAGATTGTGACTAAGGTCGAAGAGAGTTCTGTGGTGCAAATGCTCTTGACCGTTTCAATCTCGACTGAAACGAGGTTCTATCACGATCGACTGGAGAAAGTTCTTGAAACTAGATCAAGTCATAAGAGAGATCCCACAATCCCACGCGCATGAGAAAATACAAGATGGCTGCTGAACATGTGTCGGGCTATCGACAGAGAAATAAAAAAGACAGCTGGAGAGATGACGACATCTGTCTATTATTAGATGTACGGCAAGAAAAAGTATTTATTTCTAACCAAAACTTCCATTTTGTTTGTTGGTGTTTGTGACTTACCGCGTAGTTACGTCAGTTTTATGATCGCGTGTAATAGCCAGGTTCTTCTCAAGCGGACTGCCTGTGCGAACAACACGACGTTCGACTAGCGACAGTCACAATCCAGATTGTAGGTAAATCGAGATCAAAGTGAGTCATGGATTGTGTGCAAACGTAGTACAGTAGAACCTCGAAAACTCGGCTCTCGATAACCCGGCACTCCGGATAACTCGGCCACACCCTGGCAGGGCAAAAAATCCTTAGTTAATTAATTTTCATTATAGACAGCTTTATAAAAGTATAAAAGCTCTCATAAAGTATTTTTCTGAGGTCTGTCTTATCAGGTAAATTACTGTACACAGTGTATTCATTAATTTTCATTTTCATGTAGTAAAGGCTCTATGCCTTCATAAAGGACGTACTTTTCCTTTGTTTAAGGGTATTTGGGCAGTTTATTCTCTGTTATATTCTCAAGTAAACAATACATACAAGTAAAGTACAGTATTTTCTGAGGAAACACTCGTACTTATTTTTTAAACCCCATTCCCGATAACCCGGCACTTTCACAAACTCGGCCACCCTTCGGTCCACATTAAGCCGAGTTTTCGAGGTTCTACTGTATAACAAAATTGAGACGAAAGAACGGGTTGAAAGACAAATATCTGCTTGTCTCTGAGAAACAAGAGAATCTTTGAGAGAAAAAGTTGTCCAGAATTGCATTTGGAGAGACGCGATGATCTCTCAAGACATAAACAAATGATTAGTTAATCAGCGACCGGCTTGTGAGAGACGAGAAACGAGGACTAGAATACGACCCCTGGACTACCGGTTGGATGTGTGTCATGTAATGAAAGGTTTCCACATTGAGCACTTGTGTGTTATAAAAACTATATACATTCCTCTCTCATATGAGATATGGTTTATTATTTTATATTACAAGTAAGACATTATACAAATTTTAAACTCCGATATTCTTTTTGATAAATACAGTGTTCTTCAAAACTGTCACACATCTGAAATTTGTGGCTAGATTTACAGCTGTTGTGTGAATAAAATTGATGATTATTTTTTCAGTATTTCAATTTTTCATAATTTAAACGGAACTTCTATACAAGGCTTACAGAATTGTGTTTGTTCTCAAAATCCGTTTAATCGATTTTGATTAAACTTTGCTGTTTTTTACGAATCCAAAAATGCAATAAAAAATGGTGTCCATGATGTTGCTTTTGAGATACAAGGTCGTTTCACAAATGCGTGAAACAAAGCGATATTGTACGAATTGCGTGACTATCGTGCATTTCTGCAGTCACTAACACGTCTTGTATGGGCTTATAGAATGGAGTTCATTCTCAAAATTTAATGGATTGATTTTGGTAAAACTTTGCCATTTTCCATTAATTGTGATGTGGAATCCAGAAATGTAATGTGGGTCCATTTATATGTAAAAAATCCAGCAACGAATCGCTTAATTTTCCCCGCAACATTTAAAATTCTGGTGGTTCTATCTGTTATGATATTATCATTAAAAAAACTGTTTACATTTTTAATTATTATAAAATGGCAAAAAGCTTAATTTTGAGGGAGGGGATGGATTTTATAAAAAGATAATTGTAAATGCTAATAATGAGTAAAATAGTGATTAAGTCCGACTCTATTCAAGATATGACACATGACCATCCTTATCTTCCCACCCCTCGACCTTAAACCACCAAAATTTAATAGCACGAATCTTTCTAATACATAAATCTTCCTGCGGATCATGTCTCCTGTAGCCTGCAGGTACGAGGATAGCCTCTTTTGTGGTGGCAAGTGCAGCGTTCACCCGTCCGCATCCGTCAGGTATTGTATAACGATCGCCTCTTCTGTGCCTAACGGGTGCAGGGATCACTTCTTTTCTTCTGACTCCGCCTCAATTCTGTCTCGATATGACAGTCGTCCTTTAACTGTGCTCCATATCAAAATAACTTACTGTAATATCCATTCCAAATACACTGCTGACTTGATGCAATATGTTTCAGTTAGAATGCAGACCATATACTGCCGTTTATTGTCCAGTCTTCTTGAATCCCACTGCTTTAATTTTATTTTATTGTAGGATACTGAGGTAAATTGAAAGAAAGGAAAAATGTTAAATGCCAAAAATAAATCTGTTTGATTGATCATAAGTGAATGTAATGAAGTAAGGTGAAGAGTAAGTTGACAATCACAGTTGTGCAGCTAGTTGCATTCACATTTGCTAAGTTGCATGCATAGATTGAAGGTCATACACTCAAGATTTGCATGGTTGTTGATTGGTAGTGACAGTATTCTGTGTGTGTGTGTATTGTTTGTACATGTGGTAGAAAGGGTTTCGTCTTAAAATGCGGCTTTGTGTATGACGCAGTCAAATTTTCGGACTCCGAAGACCACGTGTATCAAGTCACCAGCATATATTCATTATCAGAATTTTCCAACCTACATACAGGTGTGTGTATACAGGTGTCCAGAAATCTTGTACTCTAAATTCATTGTTATTGAGTGAAGTTAACTTGGTCGGCTCGAATACAGGATCGCTTTCAAGAGGATTTTTGTTTTTTTTAATTTACTCTACAAGAGCTTTACACAATCTTTTTATTTCTGTTGAATATATTTAATCAAATGCAAAATTATTAAATTTGGTTAATCCAATAATAAGATTCTTTATAGTTAGTGTTAAATTATGATGAATGAGGAAGACTATCATTAGGATTGATTCTGATATTGCATATTCAAATTGTAAATGATCTAATTATATTTAAATTAAATGAATGTAGAATTTTTATGTTACTGTGTTAAATTTTTGTACTTTCTTTTAACAAATCTGAATTGCGAACAGACGTTGCCTTAATTAAAGTGATTTATAGCTATTAAATATGTCATATAATTTGCAAAATCACAAACGGAAATGAAGCTTACAGAGAAAATTAGTGAAGAAAGAATTAAATTTGGCATTTTCATTATATTTTGCTACAATTAAGCATATATTTACGTATCAAGAACGATGTTAAATATTTATTGTTTAGAATTATCCTTTGCCGGATCAAATGTGTTCTATAATACGCTTGGTGACGAGCAATATTTTCTGGCTGCAGACCTCGAGCATACTTCGTAGACTTCCGATTAGCTGCATATGTCTTGTTCTTATGTAGCTGCAGACTTTAAGCCTGCCAAATACCAACCAACTCCATAACTACCAGTACACTAGTTACTAAAGTAATATATGCTAATGAAATGCAAACTTGTTACATGTTTTCACTGGTCAAGTTTAATTTGAATGTTCTTTGTTACAAATATCAGCTTAATTAGGGTTATATAACTGCACAAGATGGAAAATGAGAAACTAAAGTTATGTTGCCAAAGCCTGGGCCACGTATCAGGACTTCGTGGCTATGCGTTGCTTGCGACTGCTTTAGATCTACTCAGATATTGTGTGTTTCTTATCAATATTGTTTTATAAGTCCAAGATGAGTATATAGGGTGGTCTAAAGTCAGTTAACCAAGATATATTTATTTTTAAGAATGGTTAAAATTGGTTTGGGACACTTACAAAGAAGCTGTTTCAAACTACTTAATTAATAAAGTTGATAGAGACCGTTTAATATTAAAAGTTATAAAATTGATTACAACAATTTTAGATCCGACCTGGGCTTCTGTAAATAGAGGGCTACTGATTTGCGACGAATGTTGTAGCGTGCACCGTAGTCTTGGAAGGCACATCTCTCAAGTCAAGAGTTTGAAGAAAGGAGCCTGGAGTCCCTCTCAATTGGCTGTAAGACGAATATTTTAATACATTTCTTATCTTACTCATTAGTTATCATATTAAATATTTCTGCGTCGTCGATGCAGATGGTTCACACACTGTATAGTAGCGGTGCCAATTCTATATGGGAATACACACTCCTCGATCCCGCTAACGTTAAGAGCGGGAGACGTAAACCTAATCCCAAAGATCCCGTACAGTAAGTTACATAAATAATTATTTTTCGATGTAGTCGATACTTAATAATTCTTTGTTTTCAGTCCTTTAAAAGCTGATTTCATCCGTGCCAAGTATCAAAATATGGCTTTTGTATATAGACCGAGTAGAGACGAAAGTCCCCAGTTAGACGATATAAATAAGGTTATTTCGCTTGTAGTTCACTCAGATTTATTAACATCTTTAATGTTATAACTTTAACTTTGATTTTTGATTTATTAAAGCAACTACATTCGAGTGTAAGGACACCAAATGTCGAAACCACGTTAAGGTTATTATCATTAGGTGCTAATCCCAATTATAAGCATCCGGTAAGTATAGAAACGAACTTTTGTAGTGTTAATTACATACTAAGATAATTTAATTCATTGTAATCGAGTAAATAATACATTTAATTATATTTAAAATAGGACAAAAAAAATTCTCCACTTCACATGGCGGCTAAGTGCGGACAGTCTTCCCAAATTGAATTACTGATAGTTTACGGTGCTGATGCCGCCGCTACTGACGAAGATGGCAAAACGCCTGTCGACTATGCTAGGTATTCTTTAATCTGTAAATCATTTTATAATAATTTAATGTTTGTGTAATTTTTTTAAAAAATGAATGTTTTAGAGATGCCGGCCATCATGATTTGGCCAATAAGTTAGTCGAATTTCAGTTTGAATTAACGGACAGGCTGGCTTACTATCTTTGCGGTCGGAAACCAGGTACGTTTTCCTTTAAGTTAGACGTACTTTAGATTGGAAGTTGCGTTTCTGTTAGCTATCGAATGCTACATCGGTCAATTATATAATTACATGTAGTTTTAAGACATACTTTCTTAATAAAATAAGTCCGCAATACTCTGTCAAAACAGTAGATATACGAACCTAAGGTACCTCTGTTCATTACATTATTTTTATTTATAAAATATTTTCATAGATCATCAGTTTGGTCAACATTTTATTATTCCTGAAATGGCCGACAGGTTAGAGAATTTGTTATTAAATGCCCTGTTTATTTTATTTTGTTTTGAAGTTAAAATAATAATATTTTATATACAGTTTAGACTTATCCGAATTAGCGCACGCAGCTAAAAAGAAATTACAAGCGGTAAGTTTTGTAAAATTATTTCATTTCTCAATAAATAAATAAATAAATAATCGTACCTGTCTGAATTCAGTTTGCATTTTGTCGACTCATTTAGAAGTTCGGCAAATTAATACAGGGTCTTGCAGAAAGAATGCTACTATTTTAAATTATTGTATTTATTTTAATTATTATCCAAGAATGTCATAGAATACATTAAAACATTGGAGAAACTGTCCAAGTTTCACATTTGCCCATACAATTTCTCAACATGTGCCTCATGTCACATGGCACACGTCTGACTGACACTCAAATTCTTCCTAAACTCACACAGCATATTCTTCATTGTTCCTCCCGCAGAACTCACAATTCTTTGGCTCCTGCAGATTACTTGTGTCATAAAATGACGAGCGATTCCAACTTTGCAAACTGCAGGATGCAAAATGCCTTCTCTGTTACAGAGTTACCATTTCCATTTATGGAGCTAGAGATAGTAGACGATGATACGTTCGAATGAGACGAGAGAAAACTTGGAACGGTTACTCTATTAATTGGTGTATAATAATTAACATAATTACAGTAATTTAAAATGATAGCATTCTTTTTGATCCTGCATTTTAATTAAATACTGAAACCACAAAATAACTGCATAAGTTAATTTACATAGGAATTTTCTTTAGCTTCTATTAGGAATCAGAAATAAAACCTTTTTATTTAATACTTTCAAGAAGAATTCTTGTCCTTAGAATCTTTTAAGCTGCAGTTGCATTTTGCAATTTTCAACCGCAACGGCTATTCCCATCAACCATCAAACTCCAAATACCACACGAATACAATGGCAGCTAAAAACAAAAAGTTTATTAGTCTCGCACCGATTGCAAGCCAACTGCCAACAAACAAATGTCTTCAAGTCTGTCTCATCATGATTATTTGAATGGCTGTCAATTGAACACAGAGTTGGAATCGTTATTAATAGAATTGATTTATAATCATTGACTACCAATGGAATTTTTTCATTAAAATTTAAGCTTTTTCTTTGTCAAAAAATGTAAAGGATGATTCTGTTTGGTTCATTTCTTGTGTGACTGCCAATCTACATAAGAAACCGGTTGCCGTTGCAGTTGCTTGTTGGCCGAAAATTACAAAATGTGACCGTAGCTTTACACTTAATATAATACTTCTTAACAATTTTCAGTTTTAAAATTTGAACTCCTACAAGAAAAAGAGAGAATTACTATTTAAAGTTTTATATTTAGCTTAATATGTTATTTATTTATTAACAAGTCGGCTGTTTATTTTTTTTTTTATAAAGTCATTTTATATGAATTTTAATGACAATTAAAAATTTGCAGTTACCAAATAACCTTTTTGAAGAGTTAGCAAAAGACGTTTATGACGAAGTTGACAGAAGAGAAACAGATGCAAGTAAGAAATAATTTTTAATTGTCATTGAATTAGTAAATCTTGTTTAATATAATCTATAGATATAATTATATAAGATACAAAAAAACTTATTTAAGTATAAGTTTTTTAGTTACAAAAGTGGCCATATCCATTTGGGAAAATTGAAGAACATAATTTGTTCTGAACTGATACAAATTTCACAATATTTAAAATAGAATTAATATTTGATGTGTGAGCTGTGCATGGAATCTGAAACGAATGGGGAAAATGAACAAGAATGTATTAACACTAATACTAATGAATTATCTCCACAAAAAGCGTTCAATGTGTCTTCTTGCCGAGGACAACTGCCCACTTTGAGGCTTGTCGAGGACTCATCCCATTTCCCAGAATTTCTGATGTAGCGTCTCTGCCGTGCCATTTGTTATTGGTGACTTTTACAGGTGTCTCTAATTTGGCTACTGTTCCCTCTTTGTGTTTGTTCTTGGCAACAAAGGAGAATTCTTTTTTGTGGCCAAGGACAAACACAAAGAGAAACAGTAGCCAAATTATATAAGATTCATTATCTGTTGGTTCAAGATTTGCACATTTTTGGAGGTGGCCACTTCTGAAACTATTGAATTCTTACAGAGAAAGTTAATTATTAAATTTTTATTTTATTTTTACAGTTTGGCTTTCGACACAGAATCAAAGTGCATTAGTAACCGACAGGCAAACAGTTCCTTTCCTTCCAGTCAATCCCGAATTTTCTTCTACAAGAAACCAAGTAAAACGATTTACAATAATAGCAAATATATTAATTTAATTATTTAAATTTAGTAAATATTTATGTTTTAATAACTGTAGGGTCGACAAAAATTGGCAAGGTTCAACGCGAGAGAATTTGCAACATTAATTATAGATATACTAAGTGAAGTTAAACGTCGACAGCAGGGTTTACCTTCGACTAGCAACTATAATCCCAAGGAAAAAAGTAAATTTAAAAGAATAATTTTCAAAATTATCAGTTCTCTGAGTTAATTTCATATAATATCTTAATTAAAGCTTTAAAGAATTGATACTTTATAAGAGTTTATCATACTAAACTTACAAATATATACACGCTTGTGTTGTATGGGATACCAAATTTATACTAGCATTACTTGAAATAGATCTTAGATTCATTTTGTTTTACTATTGTAAGTTTGGTGGTTTTATCCACTTGGTTCATCAATGGCCAAATGAATAAAACCACCGATTGTTGGTAGTCAGTTGGGGGTCTGCACTTTGCCACTGGGCTGGTCACATAGAATATTTTGGATTTTCTTCACATGTCTAACACCTAAATAGGGGCTGTTTCTCTTAGAAAGTTCTCTCAAACCCTTGGCAATTGTCCAAGTGTTGTATTTCCATATCCTATCAAATCAAACCAAACTGCTATAAGTTTCAGTAAACTAACAATTTACCTTTATATAGTAGATGTGGGATGAGATGATATCCTGAAAATAAATATTTTTAATTCTTTAATACTTTATGTACTAATTATTTTCTAGAGTTTTATGTACCGTATAATTTGAATTGTAAATTAATGTTCTTACTTAAGATGTAGAGCAAAGAGGAAGGGAGAGAAATGCAAAGAAAGACAATGGGGATACAAAAGGAAACGTAAGTGACGATGAACCGTTATACGATAGTGTAGCTTCAGACGAAGAAATTGCAGACGAAAAGGTTTCGGCAGAAACTAAAGAGAAAAACGGAAATGATCGGTCAGAAGTAAGTATGTTGCAGGTAAAGATTATTTTATTTCTTCTAACTCTTTTAATATTTTAAGTGTAAATATACAGCCGAATCTTTTTAATTTGAATAAAATAGTTTCAATTTTCAAAAATTCGTATAAATCATTTTTGAAAATTTGACTGAGTTTTCTGTGCATTTCTAGTGTTTGGTAGTATTTTTTTATTCTTTGGTTTTATCATATTTTTTATTTGTTTTCTTTTTTCACTCCTTTAACATTGAGTTTTTAAGCTTGTCTTTAGTTTATGTTTCATATTTAGACATTATAAAATCATCATAGCTAAACACAGCACCACTGTCTTGGTGCAAATGTCACTAAAACTTGAGACAATTTTATTTGTGTCTGGGAGTTTTCATAACATACATTCTATAAATTAGTTGACTGCATGTTTCCTGTTTGAATTTGACTTTTGGAAATGTGAGACATAATACTTTTGAATTATTGAAATTTTTCTAAAAACTGAGAATTAATTGTATTTAATTAAAATGTCATTAAATTTTCGAATAGCTAGGGTTATGTAGCAAGGGATCTTTCACACAAACAAAGCTTCAACCTCTTCCGATCTTTCTTCGTAGTCTTCTAGAAGGACAAAATGTATTCTTTTAACACCAATTTAAATACAAATTTTGAGGGGAATAGAGGATTTCAATTAGTCAATAATTCAAATTATACGATTAATAAACATATACAAGAAATTTAAAAATAGTTAAATACATTATCGCAAAACATAAATGTGCCAAGTAATCTATCTGGAAAGAATTTTTACATCCTCGTTGAAGTATTATATGCTTCACTAACAATAATAGAATACAGTGATACCTCAATTTTTGTTGATAATCCATCCGAAAACAATCGGCGAAATCCAAAATCGACGAAAACCGAGGCAATTATTTCCATATGAATCAATGTAAATCTAATTAATTCGTTCTAGACACTCCAAAATACACACTAAAAACACATTTTATAGAGAATAAATATAGTGTTTAATACTAAAAACAATAAGAAATTAATATAAAAGGCTGTTGGCTCTGAAACTTTCTTTGGTCCCATGATGGAGCTAAAAGGAAAGGAAAGCAATGGAATTGTTTGACTAGATGGTGGGGTAATGCTCACTCAACAAGAAACAATGCCATACTGAGCAGGAAACCACATGGGTTGCCCTTTGTTTTCGCAAAATTACCAGTGAGGTCATGTGGGCACACCGACAAAATCAGAGGCAATCGACTAAAGCCAAGAAAAATTTTTGCAGAAAAAAATTGACGAAAACCGAAACAGACGATAACCAAAGTCAGTGAAAACCAAGGTATTACTGTATTTAGTAATTTATTTTTTTAACATTTTATAAACTCATTTTCTTGCAGTAATAGGTGACATTATATTTAGTAACTTTATTCTAATAGAAGTTTCCTTAATGGTTTAAAATTGTTTGATAAAATATTTTCATTTGATACAATTGAATATATCCTGTTTCTACTTTTTACATCCTCAGTCAGTGATAAATATGTTTTATTGTTAGTAATTTTTTAAAGATTAACACGAAAAAATTTTTTAAAAATTAAAATTTTCGTAATTTTTCTAAATTTTGTAAATGGTTAATATTTACAAACAAAAGAGAATTATTGCTGTTTAACTAAAAATAATTTCTATAAATTCAGATCATAATTACTAAAGATTCCTGGAACTGTTTGAAAACTTAATTGTTTGCGCACGTAAAAATACGATGAAAAATGTACATTACCATTTTCTCCATAACTTTCTGTGCTCTGTTGTATTGGGTATGGAGTTAATGCACTAGTAGAGCATTTACTCCAGTGTTTTTCAATCTTTTTTTTTATCTCATGACACACTTAAACCTATAATTAAATTGAAAAAAAAAATCACATGATTTAAAGTTGTGCTCGTAAACATTCTATCGCCATATTACTTACCATTTAACCTAATTTTTTTTGTCTACATTAAATAAAACAGTATTTTTGTTACTTAAAATAGCAGCAGGTTACAACAATACTTATTTAAATTAAAAGTTTGCATTTAAAAGTGACACGATAATTGCCTTTAGATGTTCAAATGAAATAACCTGGTGTTATGCACACACACATATATATATATATATTTTTTTTTTACTATATTATGTATACATTTATTTATTATAACAATGAAAAACTCATATAATCAATTTAAAGAGGTTTTAATCAGGTTTTAATCCTGACCAAAATTTTTGGGCATGATGAAAGTTATAATAAGAATAATAGGCCTATCTCTAGCACTAAACAATAGGCGGAAATGTTATTTGGTGTGAATAAAAAAGTATGGACTATTATAAAGCCCATTATATTGAATATCTACACACAAAATATATGAAATATAATGAAAAAGTATTAAAAATTTATGATGATAATTCAATTTTTCTGGGCCCTTGACACTGGGGGCCCAGGACTTAAGTCGTATTAGTCCCTATGTAGATTCGCCCCTGTACACAATACATGTATGCTAATTAGGTACCGCAAGCTTTTGATACATCTGGCTGTGTTAAATGCTTCGAATGATGTCATGCGCGTGCACTTGCTTGTGTGCGGAAAACCTCCACACGAGCAAGCGATCGAGTTCCCGAAAGCATGGTATTGACTTAAAATGGCTAGCCGCTAGCTGCCAATGTAAAAGGAAACACGAATGATAAAAGAGTTTACACGTTAGAATAAATTATTATTGGCATATTTGTTCTGATATAAAAAAATATATTGACAGTCAAAACTTTCTCGTAAGTATGCGGCACATGCTAAGCAAGCCCAGAGAATTCACCCCGGTTTTAATTTTGACATGTATACTTATTGTTCTTTGGGTTTCTTTTGAAAATAATTTATTTAATAACCTTCAAAAATGTTCATGGTACACCGGTTGAAAATCACCGATTTACTCCATACCCATTGTGGGGTTGACCAGATCCACGTAGGGGGCTTCCAGGTGGCGAGGGACGGGGCACAACATATCCAGGACAGGCCAATCTTAAAAAATTCCTTGGGAGTTGTCTGGATTCGATTCTGGATTCTCCAGTGTGGTTGACTCATTCACTCGCCAACACGAAAGTGGAAACAGACTTCTCTGAGTAAAACCAAATCATATTGGGCATTGAATATGGTAATAGATTAGACTGAAATATCAAGAAAGTAAAATATTTTATTGCCATAAGACACCAAATTTAACTCTTTGTCTATAGAAGAAAATGGCTTTTTAAGTGTCATCTAAGCGTTCGATGTATGCTAGCAGTTTTCAATAAGGTCGAGCTAAGGACCTTAGGCATCTGATCTGGGCCTCTTGTGTTGTTTTTTTTTATCTAAACAACAATTGGTGTGTCAGTTTAAGTGACAATAATGCTAACAAACTTCGAGAAAGGACACATTTTACTATACTTATCATCTCGGCACGGTGACACGATGCAGGATGGCCTGGAATTTGCAGTAATTGTTTGCTTATTATTGAAATTAACTTGGCAGATAAGATGTCTTTGTAACATTTTTCATTCACAAATTCATTTATAGTGTAGTCTGTCGATACATTTACTGGCTATCCATTCTCAAATCATTTGACTAACTGGAAGCTTTACTGTCTGCATCGAGCAAACTTATTATAGGCTATAGCTTTTGTAAACTTAACATAGGGAGGGTTTGCCATCAGATTTGTGCAAGTAAAATTTGAATTTGTCTGAAAACATTAAAGAATTCCACACATTCACACTCCAGTCCACATGCTGTTTAGTCCATATGACCCACCGTTTGAACATTTTGCTCATTGATAGTGACTTTTTATGTGGATAACATGGTTTTATACTTGTCTACTGTGTACCCACTTTATTCTTGGGTTGGAAGTATTAGCAGTACATTCTCACAGGCTGAGATTCTTTGTCATCCTATCCTGACATTGTACACTTGTGCATTCACTTCCCGATATGGCTTTTCTTAAATGTTGCCACCTTTGTAACAAGTGTACAATAGTCAATTGATGCTTCAACACTTCCAACAACCTTTCCAGCTCCAGTGATATTTGTTTACACCTCAGCAAACGTTTTCAACCTCATCGAGGTCTTCATCAGGCTACTTTACTTAGGAATTCGATCGCGTTTGGAACGGAACGTATACGATTCAAAATTTATAAACCGATTAAGAATACTCATGGAACGTTACGCACACGCTAAAATGACTGTAAAGCACGTGTGATATCAAGTTTGGGTAACGGTAGAAGCAGACGCATTAGACGCACTCATTAATGGGGACGAGTTCCCTCATAACAAAACTTCCACGCACTAGATATACCGATTGCATCCCTGGAGTTGATGCACGTGCCACGTAATCCTGCCTTGTATATTTCTAAAGTTTCCATCATTCTCAGTTGATCAGTGCGATGTGAGAGCCTGATCATGTGGGCATTTTGTATGTCTACCGTGATTCCCGGTTCAGTGGCAACCGTTGAGAGGGCGGTGGCATCCGTTCCAAACGCGATTGAATTCCTAAGTAAAGTAGTCTGATGAAGACCTCGATGAGGTTGAAAACGTTTGCTGAGGTGTAAACAAATATCACTGGAACTGGAAAGGTTGTTGGAAGTGTTGAAGTATAACTCCTCTAGTGTTGGAAGACGTTTGGTTCTTATAGTCAATAGATGTTTAATAGCCCAGACACAGCATTATCAAGAGGCTAAACCAGTAATCTTAATTTTTTTTTGTAATGCTACCATTTGTTTCATATTTAGTTATATTTAAGAATTGTATACTAATTTCAGAGCGTAACATCTTCCGATCTCTCAGATGGCCCGATAACATTAGAGGAGTATCTAGTTGTGAAAAAGCAGTTGGCGACTTCGGAAGCGCATGTACATCATCTCATGCAAAACAACAAAGATATGAAACAAGAGATATCGCTGTTACAGAATATGGTAAGTCTGAAGTTCAGTTTTTTTTTTTTTTTTTTTTATTGTGTCCATAGAATTTGTTGAATTCAAATAATTCACAGAGCCAAAATCTATTGTTCTGTTAAGATCCGTAATGTTTCTGCCTTCAATAGTAATATGTTATTAGTTAAAATTATTCTGTTTATATGCTTAGAAACTTCCCACATAGGAAACATTTTCAGTGAAATTATTTTTAAGTGTGGAACCATTTATGTACTACATTTATCCGTAATTTTATATTTATCGCTCTTCTTGCAAGACAATTATTGTCTAATTTGTTAAAAATATTGCTCCATTTTAAAGTTTCTATTGTGGTGTGGTTATATAACGTAGGAAAATTATTTTTATGTCAGAGTACACTACTTTTTATTTATTTTGGATTTTGCGAACATATAAGTTTAACTTTTGATATAAAATATATCAAAATATTCATTATTTATTGAGAATAATATAAAATTAGTGGATTGGATTAATGGGGTAGGCGAGGGCAATGCTCCCGTGTCTCCGAGAGGACATTTTATGGGAAATCCAGGCTGTAGTTTGGTGTTAGAAGTGTCGAGAAAATCTGAAAAACTTTATGCAGTTGGTCTTTTTGCAAGGCATAAACCTGCAAATGACTATTGACGTTTGATCGTCTATCCACTCTGTCATTCGTTGGCACAACAATTAGCGAATTGGCAACAGTTAATGAGAGTTATTAATCTCTTGTCAGTTTACTGCATTTTGTGTCAACAACTTGCAGAAATTTGTTTTGTCCTTTCCTGTTGCATCACCAATCTTCTCTCTTTTTTGTCTTCTATTGCTCAAATGTTGTAGCTTTATCTCCACGGCAACTTTTGGAAGTCTTTCATTTTGTATTCTCTTTACTTGTTCATGTGATATCAATTGTTTTTTTTTTTTATTTCTTTATATCCTCTAATGTAATTTCATTCATACTATTTTTTAATATTAATTGCTTCTAATTAAATTTATATCTTATTGCAATTTATTATCAAATTTCTCATATAAAAAACTAAAGAAGTTGACTAGATTTTAAACTATAAATTAAATTAGGTAAATCTTACTTAAAATGCATGATTTTGAATGGATTTTTATTCCACTTTGACATGTGAGTTACTTGAATTCAAGTACTAAAATTGGAATTAATATGATTAATCTGATATAAAATATGAAATTATAGTAATAATAATGAATTAATTATGTTGTAGATACAAAAACTAATGCAAGAAAATTCACATTTGAGATCATTTGTTCAATATGGCAGTTTCGACACTCACCAATCCAACTTGCCAAACGGATACGAAGTTCAAACGGGGCATTCACACCCGGCGAGTAACCCGCCCACCGCCGCAAATGAAGTCGTGTCGGTCAGATCGCCTCGGGGTTCTCCCCGGTCAAGTCAGAGACCCCAGTCTATGTATGAACCGAGAGAAAGACAACAGTTTCAACACCACTTGTGGAATGCCAATTTTTCATACAACAGTTCGATTTCAGGAAGCAACATTCCTCGAGATGATAGCGGAATTGTGAGTATAATTAAAGCATCGTTTAATTAATCGAAGTTGATAATTAATGGAATTTTATTTTCAAGGGCCACATACATTCTAGTCATTCGTCGAGAAATAGCGGTGATTACGATAATACAATACCTCCTATTAATAGTAACAGGTAAGAAGAAAAAAAATACTTAAAATTGGTTTAATCTGTACTGAAATCTCAAATAAAACTTTCATTTTAATTTTAGTCCGTGTCTCCAAAGTCGAAGTGGATCTCTCAGTCCTCCGTTTGAGATTTCGAACGCCATGACTCATTACGACTCGTTATTACAACAAAAAGTGACGGAAAAATTACCAACGCAAGATGAAGTCATTCGTAAAACCGAACAGATTACAAAGAAAATACAAGAATTATTGATTTCTGCTCAAGAGGGAAAGCAAGAAAGGTACAAGTTAATACACAGGAAGATAAATTATAATAGTTTATCTTATATTGAAATAATTTCTTTTAGTTTCATTCCGTGTTCGGAGAAAGTTTACCGGGCGGTGTTGGAAATGGCAAGCATTTTCCCTCAGGTAAATATTTAAGAACTTTATATACAGTGAAACCTCCATTAACGGACACTCCCAAATAGCAGACAACGTTATTTAATGGATATTTTTACAATTCCCAAGACCCTTCAAATAGGACATCTGTTATATTTGCCTCTAAATAGCAGACACTATAAATAACGGATGCTGTCGTCCATAACCAACCTTACGAAAACACAAAGTTTCGCCTTCAGTATTCTGAAATAATTAATTATGTATGAAATATTTTAAAACTAAAACAGAGAATGGGTTCAAATACTCTTTCAAGAGACAAATTTTGACCTTAGGCATCGAATAAAGACTGGCTAAAAATAGGAGTAGGGGAAGAAGGCAGGTTGTAAAAACAGAACAATATTCATTAACTGTTAGAGAGGACTAATCTGATTAAGTTGTCTATCACCATTTATCGTCATACATATTAATGTTATTAAACTTATGTTTTATTAATAAGAAGCTAAAAATTAGCAATTTTTTCTGGANCGCTCCCTAGTGGGCGTTTTAGCAGTATTACAAATTCCTATGAGGCATGTTTAAAGCAGCGGCAGCTTTACGTTCCTCCACAGTGGCGTATTTCTTTGGTCGTGCCTACAGTGGCTAGCCACTGTAGTCGTGCCATGAAAGGTTTCTATTATTATATTAAAAAATTAGCTTAACTATTTCAAACCTTATCGTTTTATCGTAGCGGTTCAAATCTATCCGGTTTTTCGTTATTCGCCTCCTAGTGAACATTACAGGCATTCCGTGACAATAATAAATTCCTATTACAAATATAATGAATTATTTATATTGTTATATTGACCAAATAATAATTTATTGGCCAAATGAATAATAATAATTTATATTGTTCATTTAAATAATAATTAAAATTGTTAATTTAATTTGAATGTTTTAAATATGACACACGATAGGGGCGCCTCTAGTGTCCGTTATCAAACGGTTACGGGACAGACGGACAGTTGAATGGGTTATATATATAGATAAACTTTTAATGTGCAGTTTTTAACACTTAACGATTAACTTCAAAGTTGTGCATAAATTACGTAACGCAGATATGAGTGAGTGGGTATGCTGTGATCGTCGATTAGGGATTGCATTGCCGATAAACGGTTTACTGCTTCACCGGCAATCAGATAAAAAACCCTGTATTGGTAAATATACTAGTAATTTGATATTTTTACTTTAAATTCGGTAAAAAAATAAGTACACATGTAATAATATTTTGCAGCCAAATATTTATTTGTATAATCAAACTTAGATTATCTGAAAAGTTTTCTGTTTTCGAAAACAATCGGCGAAATCCGAAACTAACGAAAACCGAGGCAATTATTTTTATATAGATCAATGTAAATCTAATTAATTTGTTCTAGACACTAGACACTAAAATTATTTCTAAGCAACAATGAATAATTTTTTAATATAATAATGAAAGAAAAGAACAAAAATTTCGAGTAAGAAATTGAAAATTCTGCAAAAAAATCTTGAGATTAAAACAATTTAAGAACGAAAGTCTACATATTCTGCAGAATTTTGCACAAGTACTTAATTAAAACATTACAAATTATGATCAGTATTGTTAGAATACACAATTAAGAAAATTGTAAACTGTTATTACAATTTTCACCTGTGTCCGAGCCAGACTCGGGCGAATATCAAATAATAATTAATTCACTTTTTATGCACAGATTTTACTCAGGTAAAATTTATTTGTCCTTTAACGATCGTTGTCTATGACCACAACAAATTTCGTAATTCTATACGAATTATAAGTTTTTGATTGGAGCCGTTTTTCCGGTCCCCTTTTATATAAATAGTACAAATGACCAAAAATTTTTAGTTGTATTTGAGTATTTGTAATAACTAGTACAAACCTTGCTAGAACCCCGACTTTCCCTAAGACCTTTATGTAAATATCCCGCAAAAGTTGACCAACGGCTGTTCTCAAGATCAAACAATTTTAAACACCGTAGACTGCAGCTGTCTCGTTGCAGTTTGTGTAAGACGAAAGAAAAATATAAATAAAGTATCCCTGAAGCTATATGTAATAACTAGATGCATTTATTTTAAATCATTTTTTTATTTTTTTAATAGCTTTACTATAAAAACACGTTTTGGGGAGATTTTTTCGCGGCAAAATTATAATTTTTTCTAATATCAGATTTGGTTTAACTTTCACAAAAATATTTATTATCAAAAAATAAAAAAATATATGCTTTTCTGAGCGAAATTTGAAAAAAACAAGCGTTAAGGAGTTTTAAATGTATTAAATGTTATCCTATTTACAAGGAATAAAAGTAAATTTTAACTTAAAATTAAAAATTATCGAAAAACCCAGATAATGAGATATTTTTGTGAAAAAACCTATCAACCCAGATTACAATAAAAAAATCCAAATATGAGTAGAAAAACTCAGGCGTAAGAGCCCTTCCCACACCATATCGATGACGGCACGATATTTCAAGACACTGGAAAGGCACTTTCTTTGCTTGGTTCATTTCCCGTTGGATGAAATTAGTCAAACGAAATAAAAACCATCAATAAGTTAAGGGATTGCCTATCACTATAACCTATTCAACTATGCCCAAGAACAACTAATGTCAACTGCTTCCAAGAATATACTGTTTTTTCGCCACTAGATATTCGCCACTAGATGGCGCCACTAGACGGTGCCACCAACTGTCTAAATGTTAATGCCAGTGCTCATCGCTTAGAAGCTCAAGCCTAAACAGCAGCTCAATATCAACCAACCTATGTAATTTCAGGGGAGAATTTGAAATATTTATGGAAGAAGCGATATATTTTTTAAACAATTCATAGGAGAAAGATATTTCCGATAAGATATTGTAGAGAGCTTGAAGATTTGAGAAGTGCGTTTATAAATAAATGGTTTCTAGTTTCAAAACACCGGTGTTACTCATTGCATTGGGGAAGGCAGGTTCGGAACGACTGCTAGACAAAGCAGAAATTTCTCCACTCCATACCATTTGTGGGGTGTGGGCTGACTTCAACCTCAGAGCTTTGCAGGCTTTGGCAGCACGTCTTACGGCGATGCGGGCCTCGGCGGCACCTCTGACAACGTTGCGGCCCACATCTCACTACAGAGTTTGATCATTGCACTCGGATCCAAGTGCAATGGTCGAACTCTGGGGTTTATGGAGTGTCTTCTTTCTGTACATATGGGGTTTGTACATATCGCGCTAGCTCCTTTGTAAATATGGGGTTTGTACATATCGCGTTAACCCCTTCCTTTCAAATCCAAAATTAGAACAACTTCCAGATCGGTATTTAACGGATACAGCTGCTTTTATAATCCGACAGGTATGGGACCAAAGGGGTGTCGGATTACCAAAAGTGGCCGGATTACCGAAAGTGATTACATATTTGGCATTGTTTTGCTAGCAGTAGCCTACTATATTCTTTACTCCAACTGTTCGAACAGAACTGCTAACGGAAAACACACGAAATGTGTGTCATCGTGTAAGAATTGGGTGGGGAGATTNTCGTTGGCACAACAATTAGCGAATTGGCAACAGTTAATGAGAGTTATTAATCTCTTGTCAGTTTACTGCATTTTGTGTCAACAACTTGCAGAAATTTGTTTTGTCCTTTCCTGTTGCATCACCAATCTTCTCTCTTTTTTGTCTTCTATTGCTCAAATGTTGTAGCTTTATCTCCACGGCAACTTTTGGAAGTCTTTCATTTTGTATTCTCTTTACTTGTTCATGTGATATCAATTGTTTTTTTTTTTATTTCTTTATATCCTCTAATGTAATTTCATTCATACTATTTTTTAATATTAATTGCTTC
This sequence comes from Centruroides sculpturatus, assembly GCF_000671375.1. Taxonomy (NCBI): domain Eukaryota; kingdom Metazoa; phylum Arthropoda; class Arachnida; order Scorpiones; family Buthidae; genus Centruroides; species Centruroides sculpturatus. Next base: position 305,648 of record NW_019384352.1, on the reverse strand, counting down.
TAATTAAATTTATATCTTATTGCAATTTATTATCAAATTTCTCATATAAAAAACTAAAGAAGTTGACTAGATTTTAAACTATAAATTAAATTAGGTAAATCTTACTTAAAATGCATGATTTTGAATGGATTTTTATTCCACTTTGACATGTGAGTTACTTGAATTCAAGTACTAAAATTGGAATTAATATGATTAATCTGATATAAAATATGAAATTATAGTAATAATAATGAATTAATTATGTTGTAGATACAAAAACTAATGCAAGAAAATTCACATTTGAGATCATTTGTTCAATATGGCAGTTTCGACACTCACCAATCCAACTTGCCAAACGGATACGAAGTTCAAACGGGGCATTCACACCCGGCGAGTAACCCGCCCACCGCCGCAAATGAAGTCGTGTCGGTCAGATCGCCTCGGGGTTCTCCCCGGTCAAGTCAGAGACCCCAGTCTATGTATGAACCGAGAGAAAGACAACAGTTTCAACACCACTTGTGGAATGCCAATTTTTCATACAACAGTTCGATTTCAGGAAGCAACATTCCTCGAGATGATAGCGGAATTGTGAGTATAATTAAAGCATCGTTTAATTAATCGAAGTTGATAATTAATGGAATTTTATTTTCAAGGGCCACATACATTCTAGTCATTCGTCGAGAAATAGCGGTGATTACGATAATACAATACCTCCTATTAATAGTAACAGGTAAGAAGAAAAAAAATACTTAAAATTGGTTTAATCTGTACTGAAATCTCAAATAAAACTTTCATTTTAATTTTAGTCCGTGTCTCCAAAGTCGAAGTGGATCTCTCAGTCCTCCGTTTGAGATTTCGAACGCCATGACTCATTACGACTCGTTATTACAACAAAAAGTGACGGAAAAATTACCAACGCAAGATGAAGTCATTCGTAAAACCGAACAGATTACAAAGAAAATACAAGAATTATTGATTTCTGCTCAAGAGGGAAAGCAAGAAAGGTACAAGTTAATACACAGGAAGATAAATTATAATAGTTTATCTTATATTGAAATAATTTCTTTTAGTTTCATTCCGTGTTCGGAGAAAGTTTACCGGGCGGTGTTGGAAATGGCAAGCATTTTCCCTCAGGTAAATATTTAAGAACTTTATATACAGTGAAACCTCCATTAACGGACACTCCCAAATAGCAGACAACGTTATTTAATGGATATTTTTACAATTCCCAAGACCCTTCAAATAGGACATCTGTTATATTTGCCTCTAAATAGCAGACACTATAAATAACGGATGCTGTCGTCCATAACCAACCTTACGAAAACACAAAGTTTCGCCTTCAGTATTCTGAAATAATTAATTATGTATGAAATATTTTAAAACTAAAACAGAGAATGGGTTCAAATACTCTTTCAAGAGACAAATTTTGACCTTAGGCATCGAATAAAGACTGGCTAAAAATAGGAGTAGGGGAAGAAGGCAGGTTGTAAAAACAGAACAATATTCATTAACTGTTAGAGAGGACTAATCTGATTAAGTTGTCTATCACCATTTATCGTCATACATATTAATGTTATTAAACTTATGTTTTATTAATAAGAAGCTAAAAATTAGCAATTTTTTCTGGATATAATTGGTCATCACTTTTATAACCACTTAAAAGAGATGTTTTGAACAAATAAACCGAAATGTTAAGTCCTTCAAATCCAATGCTCACCTGAGTATAAGATTTACTCAGAAGACAATTAATTCTCAGATATTTTATTTAAATGCATTTCAAATTGGAATTCTCACTGATCCGTTTCAGTAAAGTACAGTCTGTGGCAAAACCTACATTGATATTTTGGACTCTTTGAAATCAATCACAGTAAAGTAATTAATAAAGTACTGTGTGTGTGTGTTATCCGATTTGTATATATAACCGATCACCGTGAAAGTGTTTGTTATCCAATTTGTTTGCAGTCCGAACTGTGTTCATTAACTGATCACCCACTGTATATATATATACAGTGGGTGATCGGTTAATGAACACCTTCATGAAAGATTTTTATGTTTGGACAACGAACACCTCACAGAACAAACACAAGAAGTGATATAAAATAATGAATACTGATTAGTGTTCCCTTGTCTTCAGGCAACAATTTGAAACTTTTTGGAGTGCAGGAAATGTTGACATTTACACTCAACCCAGTATATACTGTTCAGATAGTATTCCTTCAAACTTTGAAACTCTCTCTTGTAATTCCAGTCTTTTATTTGTTCTGACAGAAACAATTCTTTTATAGTATTTGTGAGACTGTTGAGCGGGCATTCATTAAATTTTGCATAGGTTTTTATTTTCAAAAGGTGAGAGTATAATAGCAAAGGTAGAGAGTGGGCAGAAGATGTCTGATGTTGCTGGGTAGTATGGCTTGATCAGATCGACAGTAGGCCACAGTTGAATCTTATCTAAGAAAGATATAGATAGAATATTCAAGAAAACTCAAGCAGTTAAAGGAGTAACAAAAATCACATCTGAGAAATGAAGAACATTGAAGAGCTCATAATGGAATCTGAAATGGATCTGAAGACAGAAGAACACTAAGAAACTCAGCAAGATATGTTTTCTTCTGAAAAAGAGGATTAATGCCGACATCTGCTATTAAAGACCTTTTGAAGAAGTGGGAGGATGTTAGAACAATGATCTTAGAATGGCATTCAAACCAGGTTGAGGTTAATAGGCTTGGGGATCTCTACAATTATGATGCTATTAATTACTTCTGAAAAATCCTAAAGAAGAGAGAAAAGCAATCGACATTAGATTCTTTAACCCCCCACAAATGGAGAAAACATGATTAATAAAAATGCAAGACTGTGTATATACGTATTTTTATTATTACATATAAATAATGTAATAATAAACTGTGTTTATTTACATATAATACATATAAACTGTGTTTATTTACACAGTAAGAAAGTATATATTTTTTATTTTTTGGAGTTTCCAGAACGAATTAATCAATTTCCCATAAAAACCTATGGTAAATCGATGATCGGTTAATGAACAATTCGGATAGCAAACAAAGTCTCGGAACGAATTATGCTCGTTAACCGATCACCCACTGTAGCTCACATAATATTTAATAATTGTCATATTTCTTTGATTATAAGATGCTACAATGTGTGGCATCTCACAGCAACGTGCAACAATTATAAGATGTCATTCAGAGGACACCATATCAGTTTATAATGGAAGTGCATGATGTTTTTAATCTATGGTGGCATAAATTTATCCATAGAATTATCGGTGATGCTCAAATTGCTAAATTAAATTTACACAATATACATATTAATGCACTATGGTGCTGTTTCAAAATTAATCTTTTTGAGATCATTTAAATTGATAAACATTCTAAAATCATCATTAAGTTTCACCCTACTCAAGATATGACACACACAATCTCCTCACCCCGTCGACCCTTTAACCATCAAAATTTAATAGCATCAATCCCCCTAATACACAAACCTCGCTGCAAAATTTCAGAAATTTTCGAAAAAAGCACAGGAGTTATCAAACTTCAAAGAGAGAAATTCGGATACCGATATTATGTATATTTACACGTTTTGTTTAACTTTATTAATATCAAATTTCGATTATTTTTTCTTTTTTTCTTAGAATATAAAAGAAGAAAATATTCACGTAGCATTAAAGCAGTTAATTGGAAGTGCCTTTCGACTGCAGGCCGAGTGCAAGAGTTTGTTATGCAAGCACCATCCGCCAATAGACCACCGATTTATCACCCAGCAGGTAATACAGTGTGCCTACGACATTGCCAAAGCAGCCAAACAGCTCGTTACGCTTTTCCAGTGAAGAACCGAATCGCAGACAAAACTTTTATACGAGTTATTTTTCAAATTGCCAAAAATTTGGAATTTTACCGACTGGCCAAGAGCGGAAGCCATTCTGGATCCAACGTTCTCCGATGCGTAACGTCGACGTTATGGAACCTATTTTGCTTCCCATCGATGCGCGTTGCCCTCGTTTACATTTATTTATAAGACAAGAAAAAAAAAAAAAAGGCAAAAATTCAAATCTGCTTTAAGGAAATTTGTGTACATTATACATTTTTTTTGTTTTCGTTTTTTAGAATTTAATCGATTTAAATGAGTACTTTTTAGGAATTTTATAATTTCTATTATTATTATTATTATTATTATTATTATTTTATAATCAGTGTAGCTTTTTTGTTATCGCATTTACAAATTTGTATTTTACACAATTCTGAAAGAACTTTAGAATTCATTTCAAGGATTGTCGTCGACATTTTGTCCTTGGATAGCTTTTTTTTTTTCATTTTAATCCTTGTAATTGGGTCTGCTAGTGGACACGGAGTTTCAACGACGAGTAATTTTGGCAGAAAGTAAATTTCAAGAGGTTTTTTTGCACTCCTTAGGAATGTTGGGAGGAAAGGTTAAATATCTTTTATAAAAAGATAAATCTCCTCGAGCCTTAGTGAAAATTTTAAAAAAGTTAATAGATGTTGATTGCTTTTGTTGTTAATTATTAAATTCTATCCGTCCTAGTGCAGCTATTAATAGAGAATACACGATACATGTAATGTTTATATTGTCGTTAAGAAAGGTTATTGCACGTGTTGAGCATCAATGGACTTTTCTAAAGTTTACCACTGTTTCCGATTGTTCGAACAATACAGGAATTCGTGATAAATATTGTCAGCATCTCTTTACGACATCTCTTGCACACACAATTTTGGTATAGAATATCACTAATTCTAAGAATTACTCAATTTTAACTTTTAAAAAAAAGAAAAAAAAATCAAATTTTGGCTTTTCTAGCTGTCTAGATCGTTAATTAACACATTTTATACAGTCCGAAAAACTGTTTTTAGAACAGCAAACTCAATCACTTAACTCCCCCACCCTTCAAAGATTTAACAACTGTACAAAATTAGAATTAACTTAATGGACAATACGATTGCCCCATTGTGCATTTTGAAAGGAAGGCACATATCAAAAAGTTAAATTTGTTAGAACAAACTTATTTAGGTGCTGCCATTTCCTATATTAAGCCCGCCATCGTCGTACAGGCCAATTATTCTGGAGTCCAATTTGATCCCCGGCCCGACAATCATCTACAAACACCGTCGCGTAGCATCTAATACACAAACCAGAATAGGAATAACAATGTCTCTGTTCCTTGTCCAGAAGAAATTGCCAATTTCACGTAAGATTTCCAGCATCGAATTTTGCACAAATGCCCATTTAAGAAAATTCCATTGATGCCCGCGATAATTTTAATAGCTAATTAGGCATTAAGCCGAGTTTAAGAGTTTGTTTCTTTTGTGTAAACATTCAGTTCATTTCTCGATTCTTCGAAGATTCGATCTTAAAAAACACTAGTATGGCATCAAAACTTATAACGATCATATATTTCTCTTTATCCCTCGATAATTGTACAGATGATTTTGTGTACATAATTAATGTAATTAGATCATAAGATAGATCGACTTTATTATTATTATTATTATTATTATTGTACCATTTCTTATATTTGCAAAGTTTGCAAAGCTTTCATCTATAGAATTGTGATTCCATTCTTTCGCATTCGATAATCTGAATTTGATACCGATCAATGAAAATTGCCTTTTGCAAATTTGTATCAGGAAGAAAAACAATATTCTGACGTTTTTACCTCTTCAGGTTAGAATTTATAAAAATAAAAAAAACAGTTCTGTCAGCCGTAATGGCTGTGGGCGTAGAACGTTGAGATTTTAATAGAGAACTGATATTATATTTATTGTTAGAGATGATCGAAGTAATCGTTTTTTTCTCCACTCAAAATATACTAACGATATTTTGGTACGAAGCAGAATTGAAGAATGTTTTTAGACGTATGATGTATCACAATTCATTACCATCTTGTTAATATATCGGAATGTATTTTAATTCATTGAATAAAAATTAAATATACTGTGTTATTTATATTGGTAAGACCATTGCTGCTTCCATGCGCGTGCGCTTAAGCGAATGCAATCTTTCAACGAGCAAAGCTATAATTTGCTTTGTTTTCTCAATTAGAGTATAGAATTTGAACGTAGTAAAGGTTCTTATATGGTGTACACATGTATGACATACAGATGAATTGCTGAAATACAAATTGTGTGTACAGGATGTCTCGGAAGTCCATTCTGGTAGGGAGTAACGTGCTCTTCTATTTGAAGATTGCAGAAATCTGTCGGCAAATACTTATTGAGACTCTTTCATGGAATACCTTGCATGTTATCATTCTGATTCTTTCCCAATTTGTGCAATAATGGCAACTTTATCTTCTCTTGCAGTGTAGTTGCATCTTTCTCAATATTTTCAAGTAAAAAGAAAACATGGGATTATAAATTGAAGAACTGAAACAACTAAACTTGAATTGTTTAGGACACAAATTGAAGAACAGTAGCAAACATGTACCAAAGAAGCAAACACACTTTTTGGTTCATCGGTCTGTTAATCTTATCCATTTTTCATCATCTTTTCTATTGAGAGTGTTTTGCCATCTTCCAGATCTTCCTCTTTCATTTTCCAGCATTCATTCCACTTACTTGTGTCTTATCCTCATTATGCATGTCATCGTCTTTATTTGTTTTTCTTATGTTCTTTTCCATATCTTTTGAGTGGATAAGAGAGATGATACAGATATTAAAACACTACAAATATATGAATATTATCATCTCCTCTTCATAATAATTATAATTCAGAGATGTGACAAGAGTGCATATTTTTTAGGAATGGAAATGAGACCGAATTTGAGTCTTGGCTGGGAATTTCTCACGTGCAGTGAGTTTGACGAGTGACGAGGCTCGATGTGTTAACACATTCTGGACACGTCGAGCTCCATCCCAGAGCTTGACATGTCCAGCCATTACATTTTGAACTGTTGTAATGATTGGGCAATGATAGTAATTTGAATCAATTAAAATTCTGTAAGTATTCAATTTTGGGTTGCCCAAAGTCATTCAGACTATTACCTGTCAAGCCTGCATGAGTTCGGACAGGCATTTGTGAAAGGTTCTTTTAGTGACTGCAATGGGTAAGTTTTAAAAAATTGTCAGTAATGGGCCAGCATGATATACAATGGATTAGCAACACTGGTATAGAATAAGAAAGAAGTTCTGCATCAATTCTTTACAGAAATCACAAAGATGGGACCCTATCTGAATCCCCATTCCTTGTATATTTGTACGTACTTGAATATTGTATGTTACTCCAGAGACTGAGCAGGCCAAGAAAGTGCAACAACATGGATGGAAACAGTCCTGGTAAACCCAAGCATTACTTTTCTGGGTAATGGCTGTTTGCAACCCTGCCATGAAAGGCATTTATTAGGACACAGGATTTCCTGAATATACTGCTGTATTATCAGTTTCTTTTATACTAATACTGGGGTGACGAACTGACTCATATAAGACGGCTCCTCAGACCAGCATACCAACAGCAGAGTATGGAAAAGTGGAAAAGGCAGAGTTAGTACTCACCACTGATCTTTTACTTTCTAACACTGGTCATCCATTCCCAAACAGAACCAGAATTTGGCATTAAAGACTGTTGCCAGTTCACATTTCTTTGTTGTGACACCTTGCAAACAAAGGCAACAACAAGGGTTTGCTTAGCAGAATGTGTAACAATCCACATACACAAATTTGCCTCTGCTAGTTGCGTGCCAACGGTGCAGGAAGCAACAGGGTTATGTAGCAAGACTTCCATTTGTGTCCAGGTGGCGGACAAGGATGCCATTGCAGCTGCCCATAATTGTTCCCAACATGATCACATTCCAGTGGTGTTGTAGGGCAGTTGTCACTGGCTACCATGTGCGTGGTATCATGTATCAACTGCCCAACACCTCACGGTTGGGTCAGAATGGGTCAATTGGCAGAAAGCAGCCTTTCTGAAACATCAGATATGCATGTCTTCGATCACATCATACAGGAATGTCCGGCATTCAAAGACCTCCAAACAACAATACCGAAAATTACAGCTGTAAGTATCATTTGCTATCTTTCCTCTGTCAATCCATTGCCCATTGGCTCCATTAAAGTCTACCATAAAATCAATTGTAAAAGTGATAATTGAATTGAACTTGCATAAAGTATTATATTTTTGGACGAGACATTTTAAGTGAAAGATACTTTAAATTGTAAAGAGTGCAGTTATTGGTAAAAAGGAGAAAAACCAAAAATCGGTAACCAATTGAATGTCATAGCAGCTGCCATTGTTATAAAATCAACAGTTAAATGACGTAATCAATATGAAGATAATTATTATTAATTAGCTCTAAGGTAAAATAAGGTACGAAAGAGGGAATAAAAAATTTATTAATAGAATTATATAAAAAGGAATTACAGCATACGGTTGCCAATCTGACCTCCCGATTATCCGGCATAATCCCCGTTTCAACGAAAATAATAGTCGCACCACGTTTTCCTGTTTACTCGGGTTTTGTTTCTGTGTAAAGTATTGTATGTCGGCGCATCTTTATTGCTCTCCTGTATCCAAAAAGTACCGGTATCGAAGGGCAACGGGTCACGCCATTTATTGTTTATTTAAATATTGTAGTTCTTTAACTAAAGCACTATTTTCGGCTGTAACTGGAATTATAGGATAGATTATGACGTCCGTGTTTCGCTCGAGCGGAAAGCGTTTCTAAACTATGATGCAGCGACGTGTAGCGATAGCTGCTCGTGACGTCATTTACGCTGCGCTCTCGCTGCATAAAGAAACGCAGCCATACTTTTTCTATAATAGTGGTAGGTGCTGTAGAGATATCTGAAACATTCAATCCCTATTCCTATCCTGTCTGGACAAACAGGATAGGAATTTGTCTGATAAATTACATATATTATACATTTACTATAAAAAACGTTTTGGGGAGATTTTTTCGCGGCAAAATTTTAATTTTTTTCTAATATCGGATTTGGTTTAACTTCCACATAAATATTTACCATCAAAAAATAAAAAAATATTCTTTTCTGAGCGAAATTTGAAAAAACAAGCGTTAAGGAGTTTTAAATGTATTAAATGTTATCCTATTCGCAAGGAATAAAAGTAAATTTTAACTTAAAATTAAAAATTATCGAAAAACCCAGATAATGAGATATTTTTGTGAAAAAACCTATCAACCCAGATTACAATAAAAAAAATATCCAAATATGGGTAGAAAAACTCAGGCGTAAGAGCCCTGCCCCACACCATATCGATGACGGCGCGATATTTCAAGACACTGGAAAGGCACTTCCTTTGCTTGGTTCATTTCCCGTTGGATGAAATCAGTCAAACGAAATAAAAACCATCAATAAGTTAAGGGATTGCCTACCACTATAACCTATTCAACTATGCCCAAGAACAACTAATGTCCTCTGCTTCCAAGAATATACTGTTTTTTCGCCACTAGATGGCGCAATTAGACGGCGCCACCAACTGTCCAAATGTTAAAATTTATTGATTTCCAATTACATTTTTCTTCAATGAACACAGACATTATCGTTACCTTTTAGTAAAAACTACTAATATAAACAAAAATTCAATGAAATAGACAACAAAACGTACATAGGAAATACACGTGTTTTCTCGGTATTTCTACAACGTGAAATGGAAATAACGAAATCGTGTAAAATAAAATATGTAGAAAAAAATTGTTAATTATTTGTATTTTTAGATATTTCGTTAATTTATAAAAAGCTACGATGTAAAAACTATTACTTAAAATTATTTTATAGATTATTTTAGCCTTATAGTTCCGTTTCTTATCGTTTTCTCAAATTGCGAATTGGTCACGTGAGTAAATTAGAACTACGTCATTTCATTTTACCTTTTTATCACGTCGGTAATCGTGCGGGTAATAAATTAATTTTATTATTTTATTTAAATTAATAGATAAAATTTATAAAATATAAATAATAAATATATGGAAGTTAAAAAGTTTTGGAATTTTTACACAAACCTTCTTGCAAAATTTCAAGAATTTTCAAAGGCACAGGAAACTTTTTTTTTATTTAAACTCTTTCCGCTGTGTGAACACAAAGAGGACCTCTTTTCGCTAAGCCCATTATGGGTTAGGCCAGGCCCACAAAGATGCCGGGTAGTGAAAGACGGGCCCCGACATATCCGGACGGACCACACCCGAAAAATTCCTGGGGATTTTCGGGAATTTCGGTCAGAAAATACTCTGTTTCTCTGCAACGAAGAGAGATTTAATTTCATCGTTCAACTTAAAAAAATACAGCATTTCAAAATTGTTACGAAATTGTATCAAAACGAAATTTAAATTTAAAGAAATTTGTTTTATTTGTAAACAATCTAGCCTAAAATTTTGATTTTATTTAAAAACTGAAACCTTAATAAATATAAAAATTGGATTTTTGACTCTGAAAATCGAAAAAGTTTGCAGAAACAAAAATCTTTGCATTACAACGTCATTCGCAAAAATCCGAAACGGAAGGAACATGGCGGACATACTGTACGCTGCATGCCACATTTTAATACTAGTAGCCCGGGACGCTCCCTAGTGGGCGTTTTAGCAGTATTACAAATTCCTATGAGGCATGTTTAAAGCAGCGGCAGCTTTACGTTCCTCCACAGTGGCGTATTTCTTTGGTCGTGCCTACAGTGGCTAGCCACTGTAGTCGTGCCATGAAAGGTTTCTATTATTATATTAAAAAATTAGCTTAACTATTTCAAACCTTATCGTTTTATCGTAGCGGTTCAAATCTATCCGGTTTTTCGTTATTCGCCTCCTAGTGAACATTACAGGCATTCCGTGACAATAATAAATTCCTATTACAAATATAATGAATTATTTATATTGTTATATTGACCAAATAATAATTTATTGGCCAAATGAATAATAATAATTTATATTGTTCATTTAAATAATAATTAAAATTGTTAATTTAATTTGAATGTTTTAAATATGACACACGATAGGGGCGCCTCTAGTGTCCGTTATCAAACGGTTACGGGACAGACGGACAGTTGAATGGGTTATATATATAGATAAACTTTTAATGTGCAGTTTTTAACACTTAACGATTAACTTCAAAGTTGTGCATAAATTACGTAACGCAGATATGAGTGAGTGGGTATGCTGTGATCGTCGATTAGGGATTGCATTGCCGATAAACGGTTTACTGCTTCACCGGCAATCAGATAAAAAACCCTGTATTGGTAAATATACTAGTAATTTGATATTTTTACTTTAAATTCGGTAAAAAAATAAGTACACATGTAATAATATTTTGCAGCCAAATATTTATTTGTATAATCAAACTTAGATTATCTGAAAAGTTTTCTGTTTTCGAAAACAATCGGCGAAATCCGAAACTAACGAAAACCGAGGCAATTATTTTTATATAGATCAATGTAAATCTAATTAATTTGTTCTAGACACTAGACACTAAAATTATTTCTAAGCAACAATGAATAATTTTTTAATATAATAATGAAAGAAAAGAACAAAAATTTCGAGTAAGAAATTGAAAATTCTGCAAAAAAATCTTGAGATTAAAACAATTTAAGAACGAAAGTCTACATATTCTGCAGAATTTTGCACAAGTACTTAATTAAAACATTACAAATTATGATCAGTATTGTTAGAATACACAATTAAGAAAATTGTAAACTGTTATTACAATTTTCACCTGTGTCCGAGCCAGACTCGGGCGAATATCAAATAATAATTAATTCACTTTTTATGCACAGATTTTACTCAGGTAAAATTTATTTGTCCTTTAACGATCGTTGTCTATGACCACAACAAATTTCGTAATTCTATACGAATTATAAGTTTTTGATTGGAGCCGTTTTTCCGGTCCCCTTTTATATAAATAGTACAAATGACCAAAAATTTTTAGTTGTATTTGAGTATTTGTAATAACTAGTACAAACCTTGCTAGAACCCCGACTTTCCCTAAGACCTTTATGTAAATATCCCGCAAAAGTTGACCAACGGCTGTTCTCAAGATCAAACAATTTTAAACACCGTAGACTGCAGCTGTCTCGTTGCAGTTTGTGTAAGACGAAAGAAAAATATAAATAAAGTATCCCTGAAGCTATATGTAATAACTAGATGCATTTATTTTAAATCATTTTTTTATTTTTTTAATAGCTTTACTATAAAAACACGTTTTGGGGAGATTTTTTCGCGGCAAAATTATAATTTTTTCTAATATCAGATTTGGTTTAACTTTCACAAAAATATTTATTATCAAAAAATAAAAAAATATATGCTTTTCTGAGCGAAATTTGAAAAAAACAAGCGTTAAGGAGTTTTAAATGTATTAAATGTTATCCTATTTACAAGGAATAAAAGTAAATTTTAACTTAAAATTAAAAATTATCGAAAAACCCAGATAATGAGATATTTTTGTGAAAAAACCTATCAACCCAGATTACAATAAAAAAATCCAAATATGAGTAGAAAAACTCAGGCGTAAGAGCCCTTCCCACACCATATCGATGACGGCACGATATTTCAAGACACTGGAAAGGCACTTTCTTTGCTTGGTTCATTTCCCGTTGGATGAAATTAGTCAAACGAAATAAAAACCATCAATAAGTTAAGGGATTGCCTATCACTATAACCTATTCAACTATGCCCAAGAACAACTAATGTCAACTGCTTCCAAGAATATACTGTTTTTTCGCCACTAGATATTCGCCACTAGATGGCGCCACTAGACGGTGCCCCCAACTGTCCAAATGTTAATGCCAGTGCTCATCGCTTAGATGCTCAAGCCTAAGCAGCTCATTATAAACCAACCTGTGTAACTTCAGGGGAAAATTTGAAATGTTTATGGAAGAAGCGATATATTTTTTAAACAATTCATAGGAGAAAGATATTTCCGATGGGATATTGTAGAGAGCTTGAAGATTTGAAAAGTGCGTTTATAAATAAATGGTTTCTGGTTTCAAAACACCGGTGTTACTCATTGCAGTGGGAAAGGCAGGTTCGAAACGACTGCTAGACAAAGCAGAAATTTCTCCACTCCATACCATGTGTGGGGTGTGGGCTGACTTCAACCTCAGAGCGATGCAGGCTTTGGCAGCACGTCTTACGGCGATGCGGGCCTCGGCGGCACCTCTGACAACGTTGCGGCCCACATCTCACTACAGAGTTTGATCATTGCACTCGGATCCAAGTGCAATGGTCGAACTCTGGG
>NW_019384352.1:247271-292315 GCF_000671375.1 Centruroides sculpturatus | reverse complement strand
AAAATAATCCGTATAAACTACGTTATAAACAAAAAATTGTAGGATTACTTACCGAGTGTGTACCCTTTGACTACGCTCGTTGCTAAAGCTTGGTTTCGTCGCGGAACAGCGCATCAAATTGCGGCCGCGATTTCTGATATTATTTTTCTGCGAAAACTTCGTTGACCTTTGGAGACATCATTAATATAAATAATTTTTATGGCCGTTAAATAAGAAATGTTTCTTTCACAAGAAATGTATAAAATTACAGTACTAAACAGACGATAGGTCGCCTAACTCGCCGTAGCGTGACGCTAGACGGCGAAAAATATATATTTAATTATAATAAAGTTACAATAAATTAAGTTAATATATAATTATATATACAGTACCTAATTTATATATAATTAATATATAATTATATGTACAGTACCTAATTTATATATAATTTATATAATACTGTCCAGACGATAGAAATCTCTCCGTAGCGTGGCGCTACGGACGGCGGGTAAGTAGTTCGGCTGCCCGATGACGTTTTACGTATTATAGGAGTTATTTTTAGCGTTGTTTACGGATAATGCCACAATTTTTATAGGAATCATAACTATAGGAAACGCTTTTATAGGGGGATCTACTGTATTTTAATTTTGAAGGACACTAGGGAGGACCATAAATGTTTCAGTAACTTATATTTTTGCCTCTTCCTAATGTTTTTCTTACACGTTAAAGATAAATATTGGAGAAATATTTAACCATTATATATTTATATTGAACGGAATTTACCTTACAGTAAAATATCTTCCAACGGAGCCATTTGGTCTAGGCCACACACTTATAGGAGTATCAGAACATTTATTACAAATTATTCGTTCAATTGTATTTCTTGTGTATTGAAAGATTTCTATTTTTGTTAAATTTTAATATTTACAAAATACAGGATTTTTCAAATCCTGTATTTTGTAAATACAAAAGACTTCTAAATCATCAAGAACTCATTTGTTTCAGTACAAATGCAAACATAAATGACGCTATTGGGACCTTATCAGAGCTGTAAAGTATGTCCATAAGAGAAAAAAAGTCAAAGGAACGATGCCTTCTAATGTGACTTTTCGCTAGATATAGCTTTTCCCGAAATCAGCCGTACGCGATCGCGAGTCGCGCCGCACGCTCCGCTAAGACTATCGCATTTATGTGTTTAATCCACGTGATTATGCCTGATTCGAGTAGCCCACTTGACTCGTGAAGTACTCGTGTTATATAGTTCGTGAAGTACTTGATGTTATATAGTTTTAGGGGGTGTGGATGCTCGCTCCTATTCGGGCGCTGAGGTGCGAGCGATAGCGAGCACCGAAGCGCACTGCATGCGAGGCGTCGGTTAAGTCGATCGATCGCTCGCCTTGAAGATGCGGAGCATGGAGAATATGCATTAGTACTAGTTTAACGTAAAAACTGTAACGGAGAAACTTTTACAGCCAACACTAAGACAGGACGGAATTCCTTCTATTTTTTCCAGGAGCAGAAGGAACCAAGAGAGAAAATTGCAGGTCTGACAGCAACCAAAAGCGTTGAAGACTCCTGCATCCTTCCAAACAGGTGTTGCAATTACTACTGTTGTGTGAAAAACACATTTTTCAGTACGTGGAAGATAAAAAATTTGTTTTTGTTAGAATATTTAATGATATTTTAACAGAGAGCAACTTGGCCTTAATCACTTTAGGATGTAAAGACCATTAAGTACAATTAGTTTCGCACATAATTCAGTTTTATGCAACCACAAGAATTCATTTTTCACCAGAGAAGTTAAGTCTATAAGTAACACAGTGGTGAATAAAAATGCTAGAAAACTGTCTAATTGTAAGTAACTAATAGAATAAAATTTTATTTACTGAGAAACTTAATTTTTATTAATTTTCATAACATCATTATCAGATGAATCAACATTGGAATATTAATTTAAAGAAAATTAAAAATATGAAGGTTTCCAATATAGAATAATATGCAGCATAATTATGTTACCATACAAATAAAATTAAAAAAATAATAATAAAACCAAAAATAAACATTGAGAGTGATTAAATAAAAAATAAGAAATAATGTGATATTTTGTGTTAACAAGAAGTAATATCGTATTTAATTTTAAACTTGTTATTTTAACTTAAAATGTATGTAAATCACAGTTTTATTATACGACGAAAATACATTTAATTCTTATACATCGGTATAAACTATATACTGTGTACTGTTTAATGCTGTATTGTGCGTTGTGTCACATAAAAGTAATGCCGAAAACACAAAATAACGAAGAGACAGAGTATTATAAACAATCACAGTAGGTATTTACTACGTCGTGTTATAACACGACACGCTCTGAAGTCGCCGTAAATACTGTGGAAGAATCCGGGTTCGATTTCCTTTTGTAGTCTTTCCAACGGAGTATTATCTATATATATATATAGGGACATACACGTCCATTTATATATATATATATATATATAAATGGACGTGTATGTCCCTATATATATATATAGATAATACTCCGTTGGAAAGACTACAAAAGGAAATCGAACCCGGATTCTTCCACAGTATTTACGGCGACTTCAGAGCGTGTCGTGTTATAACACGACGTAGTAAATACCTACTGTGATTGTTTATAATACTCTGTCTCTTCGTTATTTTGTGTTTTCGGCATTACTTTTATGTGACACAACGCACAATACAGCATTAAACAGTACACAGTATATAGTTTATACCGATGTATAAGAATTAAATGTATTTTCGTCGTATAATAAAACTGTGATTTACATACATTTTAAGTTAAAATAACAAGTTTAAAATTAAATACGATATTACTTCTTGTTAACACAAAATATCACATTATTTCTTATTTTTTATTTAANTAAAAATTCTCTAATTAGTCTGGAAACGGGGGACCTAATTCTTGCATTCTGTGAAAACGGGTAAGATTAGCTATAATGTAATTATCTTAATCTTCACTATCGTTACTTTTTGCCCAGCGAAGCGGGCCCTTGCAGCTAGTTATTTGATAAAAGAAGATTAAGAAAAAGGAAATTTCGAATTAAATTCGCCATGAAAATTTTAAGTAAAAAATTTCAATTCTATTAGTCACGTGATCGAAATTATCCAATAAGATCTTTGAAGTGCCGTTGTTGCCCGTAGGACGAATTAAATATTCTTAAATTATAAATAGACATTTTTTAAAACAATATAATAAATAAGCATTTATAATTTATTCCAAACGAAAAATAATAGCCTAAACTCAAAGAGATTCGACGCAGAAATAAAATAATTATTTTAAATTTAAATAATCTTTAATTATTTTTGTGCTTAATACGAACCACCGCCAGGTGTCTTTACGTCGTCCGTTTTAAGCGGTTAGCGGAGTGTTTTGTATCAGAGAAGGAAAGAAGAAGAGGAAGAACGATATTTTTTTAAAATCGTAAAACATCCGTTTACAAAATGGGCAACGACCAGGTGAGAATATTATAAAAATATGTCGGATACGATAAATTCGTTAATTATTTAATTAGTATTGTCTTAGATATAAAAACAATCGGCGACAAGGCCGAAATAATTGCAAATTAGGCTTAAGTTTGAATGACGATCGACGATTACGTTAATTACACTATTTATATTATTTTATATAATTATCTTAAGTAAATTACGTATTTTAATTAAGTATACGAAGTTTAAGGGCACTTTTTAACGTTTGGCGCCTTTGTATATATAAGAATCAATGGGCACATGACTCCTTTGTAATAAAGGAAGTGGAAATGTTTACTTTCACAGAAAATTTTCCATGTTGGAATCTTTGTATTTCATGATGGATTTCCATGTTGGAATCTTTGAATTCCATGTAAACTTAAATATTATTTTAAGAAATCCAGGTAAAAATGTATAATAGAAATTGTAACCGTGTTGGGTCCTTAACAGACAATACCCATAGGAACAAAAAAGTCAAAGGAACTGTACCTGTATTTACAACCCTTTGTGAAATATGAGCCCCCAGAAATTGCCCTTTGTGCTCGCATAGTAGTAATATACACATTATACAGGGTGTCCCATAAGTTTCCATACATATGATTGGCATGGACTTATGGAGTGGTATCCCATATCCCAAGACCTTACCTCACTTGACTTTTTACTTTTGGAGGCTTGGTGTATCAGGAAAAGATACAAAAGATAAATCATCTCAAGTAATGAAAATATTTGAAATCTCGGCGTGCAGCCAGCAACTCTGTTCAGAATCTCGGATGACTTCCAGTTGTATCCGGCGGGCTTCCGGCAAACTACAGGCGTCTTTTTCGGTGCTCGATACACCAGCAAATGAGATGGCAGCTACTGTGACACTCGTAAAAGCTCTATTTTGCATTGACAATTTTGAATTTAATTTATTTGTTGATGAATAAACCATGAATTCGGTTAGTACATTAATAGAATAGTATATTTACATAAGATGCCATGTAATTTTTTTTGTTAAAAGTGTAATCTTAGGATTGATTTAATTATTTAGCCTATAACTCTTACAGAAGTTTAAAAAATTTTCATTTGTATTTCTTTTTTTGAAATAATTTTTTTTTCATTAAGCTGTTCTCATTAAATAAGTTCAAAAGTAAATTTCAACATAACGTGGAAGTCCACATTGTTTGCCATTTTTATTGTTTTTCTCTCCTGAAATTTCCAGCAGTCGGTGTTTATGTTCTCTAGAAAACCGGCAGTTTTGTCACTTCTGGCAGCATCTACTGGATTGATGCTGAGATTTTGAATACGCTCAATGTATCACCAATGCCGTTACAAGCATAACTCCAGGGGCCATATTCTGGTCAATGTCTCTGGTCTCTTGTCTCTCACAAGCCGGTTGCTGATTGGCTAATCATTTGGATTAACTAATCAGCAACCGGCTTGTGAGAGATGAGAGACCAGAGACAGTGACCAGAATATGGCTCCAGCTGTACTTGAATGTGTTCTTCAGCAGTGGAGGACAAGCATTGAAATGTTTTCAACACAATGGCAGTCATGTAGAGCATATTATATATATATAACCCTCTGCATATTTTTAGGCAGAATTACAATCAGTCTACCACTATATATCAAGACAAACTAGCTGCAATCCATCAGGTAGTTCAATGGAGTTTGACACTTCCTGACCAATTCAAAGTTATTTCAATTTTTAGTGACTAAAGCTGCTTTTGACCTCTCTTATGAATATTGACTTTTGAAGTGGTCGGATCAGAAATATTCAAGAAACTGTAAGCTTAAGTTTGAAATGCTTTAAATTCTTCTATGTCCCGGGACATGTAGATCTGATGGGTAATGAGATAGAAGATGCTTCTAAACACAAAAACTTACCTCTGACTTTACAGCCTTATTCTAGAAACATCCCTATGAGGATAATTTATGACCATCTTATCTCCACATGGAACCAGTCACGGACTTCTTCGACTAAAGGAAATGTCACCAAGATGTTCTACCCATCAGTTTATGATTTTCTTAAGAATCCAGTTAAGAATTTTCCTATTCCTTTTTTCAGATACTGGACGTGGTAATTTTAATTGCTATCTAGCAGCACATAATTTAGCCAGCAGTACCTTCTGCCCATGCATAATGGGTAAAGCTGAAACTGTAAAACTTAATTTACAAATGCCATATCTATAAAGTTGAATGCTTTAGGATCATGCTGGAAGTTCTGTCCTTGGGATATGGTTAGGCCCTGTCTAGCTCATATTCTTGTGTCCAAGGAACTGTGTGCTTATTTTGCTATTTTTATTAAGGATATTTTAAGAAAAAACGATTAACTGCTTCTTTGAATTCCAGTGTTAGTTAACCATGTTTGATATTGTATGCGCATTGTTCATTTTCTTACCTACCTCTTGTCATTTTATGTATTATTGATTTAGTGTAATACTCACTTCAGAGTGGTGCACTCAAATAAAAAATATATATATGGATAAATGGGTTTTCATTTAAAAATGTTTATTTTTCCTATGTACAGAAACTTATGGGACACCCTGTACTATATTACTTGTACTACAGTAATAAGTACAATATACTGTTAAAAAAAATTCTTATAATTTCATCAAACAAAAGTTATGTAAAGATGGTACTGTGAGTTCTAAGTGTTTGTTATGGTCATTTTGGTGCTATAATCGAGGTAGGAAATTTGGGTTCGGAATGTGCAGACGGACATTTTTGTGCATAAAATTTAGGCGTGGTTCTACACAGCTGGTATTTATTATGTGGAAGTTGGAGGATCTGGCCAATTCTTGTGTTTTGTTAGGATAAACAAGAAACTGGATTCTGTACCAAGTTTTGTGGCATTGTCAGATTTGTGCCAAGCTACTTCAATGCAGATTATGATGATGCGGACGATGGTTTTTGGTTTTCAGTGCATTTTTCTTTGTGGAGAAGTGTTTGCTCTCATTTTGAACTTTTGGTAAAAGTCAAAGTCAAATGGTACCAGCTTTATAAAAGGACCATGCATTATTTGTCTCTTCGAAGGGATTTTCAATTTTGAACGATGTACCTTTCCATTCAGCACAAAAAATATGCACTTGTATATTCTGGCTCTTGGAGTCTGTTCGGAAATGCTTATCGGTTTAACCGCCGAGAGTCTGCACCATTCAAAAGTGTTGTCTATAAATTTTCTAGTGATTTACCAGTTTCTCGCTGATCTTTGAGAATGAAGTCAGCTATATACCGACAACTTCGTTTATCGTTATCGCCCACCTAATCAGTAAGCATTTCCAAACCATCCATTAATTTCTTGCAAGGTATATATAGATCTTTTAATACATCTAATAAGTATAGTAACAGGTGAAAATGTGGTCGTTTTTACAGTTAAAACAAATGGTTTTCTTTTTATTATATAACATAATTATACACAAGTAATTATGTTAAACCTTGATGCACTACTCTTAACTTCACCATTGAAATCATAAAATTGTTAGTGAAGAAATCCTCTCCATTACATATTGGTTACATTACTGCGCGAGTTGTAAATATTGTAATTCTGTCATGTATTGTTATAAAATCCCACTTTTAGAATTAAATTTAATTATTAATTTGTAGATTGGAGGCTAGCAACTTCATCTACAGATAATAAGAAATTTATGCAAATTACTTTTTCAACTACAAATAATAAATGGCATTAAAACTTAATGAAAATGCTTGTGAACTGTGGTTAATTTGTTGTTGCCGTGATTGTAAAGAACATCCTTGAATATAGTTAAAAACTTACATATGCGAATGCAGAAACTTATTTCGAAAGAATTGTTCGAGAGTAGAGTCAAAAATTGACCATAGGAAAAAGTAATCGCTAAATTTAGTAAAACTATATAACCAGGGTGGCCAATCTCCTTGATAGTCCGAGCCATTTTTCAAAATTGAAATTTTTCGCGAGCTGCAATTAAATACATATTAAAAAGGTATGCAAAAATTCCAGATTACAAATTATATCTGTAGCAAGAGTGATACAAATTGTTTCCTCCAGAGCACAATGTCAACTGTCCGTTGCAATGACAGTTTACAAATTCAAAGTCGGTCGATAACGGATGATTACGCCACTGTTTATGTTCGTTCGCATAGTTTTCGATGAGTCATATCATTCTTAACTTGGATGGAAATGAAATTTGTTACAATGTTGCACTTAGCCTTTCATATTTGTTGTTAGTAATTTAAAAGACATTTTGAAACACATACGGAACGATAATAATTTTTAAAAATATAATAACACAAAAATGAAAAGGGAACTCGGGTACATTTATTGAGAGCCACAAATAATCCTTCAAAGAGCCGCATGTGGCTCGCGAGCCGCAGGTTGGCCACCCCTGCTATATAACATCATTACAAAAACAGTGCAACTTGTTCAGTTTAAAACATGTTTCTTTTTTTATCAAGAATGTATTCATCTTAGAATTGATTATTTTGCACCTGCCACATTAGAGGTCAGAAAAATTCCAGTTGTGATTACCATTTCTAGAACATACTGTTAATATTACAATCGAATTGCATAATGACGTATCAACTTGTAGATAGACTGTCTCCAATATATTTGTCATATTTCCCCCTCATAAGATATGCATGTAATTTAGGAGAGGGAAATTTCTGAAGAGAACTTTAGGATTTTGCAGGTATAACTAAGGGTTTGTTATTTAACCTTACAAAATCATTTTATTTTATATTGTCTTGGAGCAAACCACATTCACAAATAGAGTCTGTGATGTACTGTAAACATGTACATTTACAAGTATTTACGTACAGTACATGTAGTTATGTATTTGTAAATTTAGATTGCTTTTTTTTCTGTACTATATTAAAAATTAAAATTTGTTTGTAAGCTTAAAATAGTTTCTTATTAACCATATATTATTAAAAATGCATTTATAAATAAAATACAGAACTGGAAATGGTTATTTGTGGTTTAGCCTAGTGACGAGTAATGTTGACATAAGTCGCCTCTCCTGGGACCAACTACCAACGTAAGGTGAGGTAAACCTGTATTATTTATAAGTGCATATAAAAGCAACAAAGAACCGAAACATTTGCTAACTTTGCAAACATAAAATACTGTATTTTGCTCAGTTTTGAAAAATAGTTTGAGGTAATTCTGGATGTGGACGTGTAATTGCATTTTATTTGCCACTCATGTGAACAGTTGTATCTTTCACCGATGTTGTCGTCTACACGGTTGCCATTAAATTAATATTTAATCTGAAAATAGTAAGAGGTTATCCTTTTCTTTATTTTAAAATCTTAAATGTGCTACAGCAACAAATAATAATACCTTTTGCGTGTTGCAATGTACATGGTAATGCAAGACAGTTGCATATAATTTCACGTAAATGCTAATGTGAACAAACAGAAAATAAATGTAACTGGCATTTGTTACGGACTTGATCTGTCGTTGCCATTGATTGTCAAGATCAAAATAGTGGAGCCAGTTCAGTTACAGACATGTGCTGTCTGTGGGACGATAAACAGACTTATTTGTATGTTCCATAAAGCATTCATTCTCTGATCAAATTATGTGGACATTAAATAATTACCTAACAGTATATACAAAATCAGAATTTATATACAGATTAATTAATTTTTTTCTTTAGGAAGAGGTTCCGGAGAGTCCTGATGTGCATTTCGAACCAGTTATGAAATTGCCACTGGTAGAAACTAAGACTATGGAAGAAGACGAGGAGGAATTAGTGAAATTGTAAGATTCTATTACCAAAATTTTTATGTAAGAAATTATATGTCTGCAAATTTTGCATATATGCAGTTTGTAAATTTCAATGATGATATCGAACGGGCGGTCTGATTATGTTACGGATGAGCGTTCCTTTCTGAGTCTTTCGAAACTAAGATTGAATCGTAGTTAGACAAATGTCTGTTGCTAAATAATTTTTATTCCTTGACAGGCGGGCGAAGTTGTTCAGATACGATACCAAAGACACTCCTGCGGAGTGGAAAGAGCGAGGAACCGGCGAGGTTAAAATCCTCCGGCACAAGAAAAATAATAGCGTCAGGATAGTTATGAGAAGAGACAAAACTTTAAAAATATGTGCGAATCATTACAGTAAGTGCTTCTTTATATGTCGATAAAGTCGGGACTATTCTCGTGATTTTTTAACTGTTAATGTTTTTAGTACAGCCACTCATGGAAATGAATCCGAAGTCCGGAAGCGACAAGGCTCTGGTGTGGAGCACACCGGCTGACTATGCCGACGAGGAACCCAAGTCTGAACTCTTAGCCATCAAATTTGCAAGTGCCGAGAGTAAGTGCATGCTTCCTGCAAATTCCGGGATTTTGCCTTTTTGAGTGATGACTTCAGAACGGGCGGTCTGATAAATTTTAGATGAACGTTCTTCTCTGATTGATTTCTTTAAATTATTTTGATTTCTTTTTCTTTTTTTAATATTTAATCAGTAACAGGAATGTTTATTTAATTTAATATAGATTGTTTAAAGTTCAAGGAATCATTTGAGAAAGCAAAGTTAATAGTTAGTGAAAAATTCAACAGTAGTATACAATCAGATAAGTCTGAACAAGATGAGGAGGATGACGATGAAGGTGAGTTCATAATTGTTTTGTTGAAAAATATGAACTTTGAAATGTATAAAGGTAATTCCCAAGTTAAAGATGGCATGTGGTAGCAACGATTTTCTGCCCGTTAAATTTTAAGTGCTCCAGGTTGCCGTGACTTAGGCCAATTTAAATTTTTTGCAGCTTTATTTTGTGTCTAGAAAAATACAGAAAAATCATTAGCGAGGTTGTGGCCGAAGTTTTCTATGCGAAAACATGAATGTCAGATGTTCAGCACTGGCTTCCTGTAAGCCTAGAAGTTTCACAATGGCATTTGAAATGCCAGTGGAATCATGCTTGATGTTCCAAATGCCATTGTGAAACTTCTAGGCTTACAGGAAGCCAGTGCTGAACATCTGACTTTCAAATTGGAAACTTTGGCCACAACCTTGCTATTTTCTGATCCCAAGAAATGCCTTTGCCCTCTCATCATTTGTTTCCAGCTAAACTCATTTCAGATAGTGTGGACTAATATGAAAGCTGGGAGAAGGGTTAAGGTCGTAGTTGCATAAATCTCATAAACTAAACATTGAAATTTAGCAGATGCAGAGAATAGTCAAATTTGAGGGATGTCAATGATGATTTTCCCACACAATTGCATGTAATTTTCATTTAGCATGGATGTATGGGTGCCATTGTAGGTTTTGAGTTATCCAAGATTTACATATTTCTGCCCAGTATGCTTAATAAATTACATGGCATTTGGCAAACTGAATACAGCTAGGCATACAGAAAGCTATTTTCGTTATTTATAATAATACTTTAATAATAATAAACTGCAGTTAAACAGCGTGTGTCTGGTGAGAATCTCACAGATTGTTTTATAAAACATATCTGGCAATGTAAACAAATTAACATAGTATTCATATGACAGTTTGGACAGAAGTTTCACTTTGAATTTCGAAGTAGCCATATTTTGAATTAACCAAATTCCTTAACATGTAAATCTCTGTATTACTGGATGGGACAAATAGTTTGACATCTTATATTTGTTACTATACTGTCATACTGTCTGAGTTTGAATTAACAAGCATTTCCTGTATATACAGTTTTGTAGCTATACAATATATACAGGGAATTTGCAGAGTTTGATGATGTCTGGGATATGTACTGTACAATTGAAGAATTGTATGAAGACAGTCTGCAGGCTGGTACAATCGAGGAGGAACCATCTGGTCCTAGTATAGCACCAAAATTTGGAAAGACTTTGAAAGGTCTTTAAGACTTAAACCTGGACTCCACATTACTGGAATCCGCAACGTAATCATAAAACTGAAAGCTAAACTGACGAAATTTTTAGTTTTGTAATGTTCAGTTGGACAAAAGCAAGACTGAAAGCAGAGTTAAAAAATTATTTAACTTTTCCATTTTCGTTCCGGGCTTCTGTCGTACTGCAAACAAAAAAAAAAGTAATGATTTGTGATGCGTAATCACGTGTAGTTTGATTGTCGTAATGGTGGAAAGTGTAGTGAAAACAATAAGGGAACAAATAGATTTGGAATTCTTCACCGACAGTACAG
Organism: Centruroides sculpturatus; assembly: GCF_000671375.1. Taxonomy (NCBI): domain Eukaryota; kingdom Metazoa; phylum Arthropoda; class Arachnida; order Scorpiones; family Buthidae; genus Centruroides; species Centruroides sculpturatus. Next base: position 280,723 of record NW_019384352.1, on the reverse strand, counting down.
ATATCTGTATGACAAAAAGTAAATAATTCAAAGATTATTAACAATGAAATTGTTAATAAATGCAGAGAAAGCATGGCAAAATCTGTAGCGTCATCCATGTTTGACTCTACGACAATTACAGAACTGATCAACAGATGGCGCAGTTCTAGTGGAATCAAGTTAAAATGAAAACAACTGAAACGAAAACTCTATATGTTTCAGTTCTGTTTCTGAGTTTGTTTTCAGGTAATGTGGATTCCAGGCTTTAGTGTGACCATCATCATGAATAGGCTGTTCATGACATTGCATGTAGGTATTTCTTCTATGTGGGGGTTAAAAATTGGAGTTTTTTGAATAACGAATATCTACATGGGGGTGTGGGTAATCCATTGTTTGTGATATAACCGATTCTTGGAACAATGGATGATTTTCAGTGGCTATTTTCATTAAAATAAGATTCTACTCTTCTAAGACAAACATATACACTTCTGAAACAATTTTTATTCTTTAATTGAAATAATCATGCTTGATATGTTTCCTGTAGTATTTGACAAGAATTTCTAAGTCGAGTCATGGTCAATGTAGTGTTTAGTGCTTTGAGTGGTCACAGAATTAATTTTTTTTCTGATACTGAGGCAAATTAATAGCTAAACTTTAACTAAATATGGGAAATACAACCTACCATAATTTTGTCCTTTATAGCTGGAATTGATCAGCAGAAGAATAACATGCCGACTTGTATAAAAATTATAAATTTGGTAGCGGTCTATCAACTCTGTATCTTGCTGCGGTGGGTCAACTTGAAGACACAATAGTTATTATACAAAGCAAAGCAACATTCTGAACAGTTATGATTTTGTTCCATCCTAGTCATTATGCAAAATCTTTGAAAGTTTTTTTTTTTTTGGCATAGTGTTTTGTTTACCAAATCATGTTTTAATCACTGCTCTGTAATAAGGACAATATTAATATTGATTGTCTTTTTTCAAGGAGACGAAAGCAATGTGAAAGAAGAAAAGTTAGCGTCGAAAATTGAAGCACTCTCTTTGAACCAAAATGATCAAGATGCCAAAGAAAACACTACAGGTGAGCTTTTGAGTATTTGTTGGTTTGCATAATCGAGTGATGATTTTCAACGGCGGACTGACGTGTGCTGAATGAGTTTCTTGTTCTGATAATTACGCTAATTTTTATACAAAATTTTAATGATTTTATTATAAATCAAGTGACTTTAGAACATTGCTTTATAGAAAAAGAAGAGGAGGAGAGTGGGGAGCAAAAGAGCTCTGAAGGGAGCAAGTGAAGATTGCCTTTTTTGTGTGAAGTGTCCTTAGCACGGTAATTAAAAACACGTTTCGGGACCATTGAAACATCGCCGTTCCAGTGTCGTAACTGTCCTCTGTTCGTCGAATTACTCGGAGTACCGATTGCACATCTCGTTCCTTGCTTTAATTTTATATATATATATATTAGAATGTTTTATGTATATAATTATCCAAGTATGTAATTTCACGTTTCGTTTACATTTCCCCCGAGAAACTAATTTAATTTGACATATCACATTCCCAGTATTAGAATTCCCAAATTGTCACATTACGCGGGTTGGCGACGAACACCGTCCCAATTAGAGATCGGATCCGAAGTCTGCAATTTTTAGTCTATGCGATATAAGCTGCGAATGTTTTATAATACCACTTAAAATGAGATCGGACGAGATATTTTGTTATTAAAAGTCGAAAGTTGTACAACTCTCAAAAGAATAAAGATCAATCTGTTTCTATTGTATATTGTAATGATGGACTCTACCACTGGTACAAATTTATAAAGTGTATACTTTTCTACCATAAAAAAAGAAGCTTCATAGTTTTTAGCTGTATACATTTGTCATCCTGAAAAACAGCTTTAAGCTAATTTAAATATGCCAGCGAATGAAACTTGATTATAGAAATCATCAATAAAAAGGCATAAATTTCCATGAAAGTATTGAGCTATAGGCCTAAACTACTAAAATAGATTTTCATCTTGATTTGTGTTTTTAAGGCTGTAATTTTGATGAATTTAAGCCTTAAATATGCCAGTAAATGATATTCAGAGATGAAAATGCCCAGTTACAAACTATTGGAGCAGAAAATTAGCCATTAAAATTGAATCCACGTTCGGATGGGACGAAAGTAACCGCCATCGTGTTCTTTCGTTCCGTGTTTTCCGAAAACATTAAAAGTAAAGTTAATTATCTAATCGTCTTGGTTTATGTAATTAGGTAATCGGAAATTGCTTTCTTACCGAAGCGTGTAATCATTTAATACTAATTATCTCAGTTATTCGTCTCGATATATCCCTGAATCACATCAATCAAACCACAAAATCGATCACCCCCGTCCCGGATTAACCGAATTATGAAACTGCAGCGTTTAAAACTTCGAATCAAGGTCGGAAGAGTCCGGGTTCGATTCTCTTGCCGAAAAAGGCCTAACGCTTCTTTTTGTAATTCGAATTTGGAGTGCTGTCGACAATCCAACTAAAAAGTCTCTTTGTAATCAGTTTCGCGATTGTATTTTTGGAATTTTGCCATGACCTATAATTGATACATCTGATAATTTCTGTAATTATTACTGACCGAAATTCGTGCGCCTTAATAATAAATGAATACGAGACGTGCTGCTGTTGGTGCTATAGTTTCAATTTGGATGCGCAGTTTTTTATTTTTCTAGAGAGCAGTAAAGCACTTACTTCTAGAGGTGAGTGAGTGTTGGATTGAAAGTTGAGAAATTTTATCACTAAATTAGCTACAAGATAAATATTTAAGTAATGGGTATCATTACTAAGACTAAATTATAATTGTATAGTTACGCACGTCTAATTTGTACAGCCGTGCAGTTTGCGTAGTTATCGTCCCGTCAAGGCCTATAACAACTGCCGAAATCTATGCAAATTATAGTAACGAGCGTTAAATCATCATAAAGATAAAGGAGAATTTGCATAAACCTATACAATTTCATCAGCATAATTGTTTCATTGGGTTTTCGTTTGAACCCGGCAACGTATTTTAACGTAATTATAGCATCCAAAACTTTATCTTCCTTAAATAGTTGAAAGAATATAAATCATCGTCTCATAAATTTAAACTAGGAGATGAATTCTTACAACAAGAAAATGTTAGAAAATATAAATTTCCATATATATAAACGCTTAGAACGGTTTGCCCAAGAGGACAAGGCCCTAAACTTGATGGATCCGGGTTAGTCCTGAAGAATTTTCATCTGGTTGTCGCTTGGCTTAATGCAAACGCATGGATCTATTTATAAGGATCGTTTTAGTGATCAAAAGGTGGAGTGTTAGCAGGAAAACTGCTTATATCAGCAATAAAATAATTAATAAATGAAGTAGACATCATAATTTATTAAAGTCTGGAAATATAAATCTGGATATGGAGCACACGTAAACACGCATTAATAAAATTATCCTTTGTTAATGTTTGATATAGAAAACGATACGTACCATTCCACACGTAAACTTTTATTTATTTTAGTAAATCGCAATTATCACGAGATAAACAAACTCATAAAAATTTAACTAAATTTAGCATTGCATTTATAACGAGGAATTAGCGTGCGGGTGATTAAGTATAATCGATTTGTCTAATTTTCTGTAATTAAATTAACACTAAACGGAAGCTATCTCGGATAAATATCAAGCCTTTTCTAAACGTTAATTAGTAATTAAAAATAGTTAATTTTAATATTCAATGAAACTAAACGAGCAAAATCTATATTTTTGGGAGCTTTATACAAGTATGGCCTTATATAAGGCCTATTTATATAATAAAGCCGGTAAAGTATAGGATCTTGTTCATATTACTAGCCAAGACAAAAGTATCTGATGTTAATAAAAAATAAGGCCTAATTAGTATATTTTAATAAAATAATTGAATAAAGTAAATGATTTGATTATTTAATTCAATGGTTAATGCTAATAACATGGTAATATTAGCCTTTATAGAAGTTAACTTGTATTATAACTTATATTGCAGAAACTTTTAATGAAAGTGTAAAATGCATCTAGTTTTACATGTGAGCAATTGTAATGATTTGTAAATCTTTGAAACCAAAATTTTTTTTAAATTGAAAATATCTTGGTTCATATTTTTCTCCATTGTATAAAATTCTCTTGCAAGAAGAGAATGTTTGCTTCTTTGTACAGTTTTGGACCAAATATTTGGCTTTCACAAATCCAGAATTACCAGAAAATTGGCTAGTTTTGAATTTGTAGGCTGTAGTATAGCTGTAGTTTACCACACAGTCACTTTGTTTTGTTTTCTGTGGCAAACACATATCATGATTCCTGTTCCAGTGTAACTGCTGGCATGTATGGTGTGTTGAAAAGAGTTTGTTGTGTACTTTCCATTGTTTATTTTATATTTTAAGTATATATTTAGCTTGTGTCCAGAAAACTAGAAAATCCAGAAATCTGAGTCTTTTCCAGTCCCAAGCTTGAAGATATTTTGTCTGGTGCTGTCTGTACCTTTATGTATGTACACATTTGAATTTTGGGTTTATAAGAATTCCCGTACATCTGGCAATACTGGGCTAGATTTTAAATAAAGAAACAAAATTATTTGTTCTAAAGATTGGTGATTAGGCTGCCATTTTGTAGTAATATNATAATTGAATAAAATCTTATTTACTAGCTATATAATTTGTTTAATATATTTAAAATGTTCATTAGAACTTCATTTTTTTCGATTTAAAATCGTATGACTCGAGGAGATCGATTCTGTAAGCCAATTAAGTTAACATTCGGAACTAATGAGTAATTAAGTCTAAATGATTTTCTTGCAATTTAACATTAATTGGATGTTATATAAAAAATCAATTTGTGAATGTGTTTTAATGTTTAAAAAATTACTTTTAGATGTTTTTTTTTATTCTAAAATGATTTTCAATCCAAAAGAGTAAATTAGATACTAATTAGCCTGGTGGAAATGTTTTAGATAAGCTAAATACACGATACCTGTTAATTTTAAGTGTACAGGATTAGGCCCTTTTTTATCTGTTGTACCATACTTATACACAAAATTCTCCATCGTGAAATATATAAAACAGGGTAAGCAGTATAGTTTTTAAGTTATACGAGGCCCTGGTAAAACGTAGACTTGCGAGGGCCCTCTGATAAGTTTATAAAATGAGGGATGTGTATTATATAGACCTATTTTGAGCGTATCTGAGCAGTGGCATAACTAATTTTGAGAAATTCCTGAAAAATCTGGACCCTATCAATATAACGAAAATGGAAATTACGATTACCTAAACCTTCGGGCCCCCGACATTGTGGAGATCTGTAGAGCTTAGTAACGCGTATCAGAGGCCCTAATTACCCCAGAAAAAGAAACTAAATACGAATCACTTCTATACAACTGCAAATTTTTTAAATAAAAAAAAATATAATTTATTTAAATAATGGCAAAGAGTGACAAATCGTTAAGTGCGAATTTACATAAATTAGAATATCGTTACCATAAATAAGACGTGTGTATGTAATAAATAAACATTCGAACATAAAAACCCACTTAAAACTATATCTACTGTACACGTATACTTTGTTTTCGATGTATATTTACAACGCGAATATTTAAAAAATAATTTACTGTAAGCACTTAGCGATTTACGTATGGTTTCTTTTAGTATATTACAACAATGTACAGTACACGGTTAGTTTAATATTTGTTATTTTGAATAAATACCCACGTTTTTATTAATGAGGCCTGGCAAAACGAGCGGTATCATCCATAGGATTAATTCCAATTTGGCCTAAGTGATAGGAATCGTATTCACCGCCATCGTCTTTAAAATTTGGATGGATTTTCTCGAAGTTATCGGAACCAGGCAATCCCCGAAGAGGATCATTCAAAGATTCACACCTGAAATTGAAGAAAACATTAATTTATAACATTTAATTAATTAACTCGCATGTTCTACAGAAGTGATTTTAGGTAGCGACCCGTATACATCATAACTTTTTGATTGATAGCCATTTTGAATGCGGATGTTTCCTATCTTGGACAAGATTAATTTTGTTTTTACGCCAGTTCTTTTGTAGTGTGATGAGTAATATCTTTTATTATAAAGTTATAATTAGAAAAGAGTAACAATTATTCAAAAGGTTGGACCAAAATTCAGTTAACAGATATATAATTTAACCTGGGTAATGTGTATTATGTATCTGAATTTATTCAGTGCGCTGTGTAATATTGATAAAGAATTCATCATAAGATGATACTTGTAACATAAATATTAAAATTTCTAATTTGTATAAATTGTATTTGACGTTTTATCGGTTGCCCATAAAATTCAATTACTCATTTCGAAATTGTAAGAGTGGATTGATGGTTTAAGGTAACAACACTTGGGCGATCTGCCAAAGGAAAGTATTCCAGGGAGACTTTCTATTGGTTCCTATTTAGCTGTTAAGACACACGAAAAAAACCCGCAACCAGTATTCAGAGGTGTTATCCATTCGGCCAATGGTGTGCAGATTATGGAAGGAAGAAATGTTTTGATATTATTTATGATTATTACCAGACGTAACTACGTTAGGATCAATCAAAGTAAATAGAAGAGATTTTTCTTTATACAATAAAACCAGGACTTGTATTAAAAATTAAAATTTATTTTTACAATTTAAATGCTCCGTGTAGGAAATTATTTCAATTACTTTCCATTCACCAAATTTTAATTCGTTTTAAAGAATAAACAAACACGTACAGTACTTGAAAATAATATCTATTTTATGCTTAATGTATTCAAAACAACAACTTGAAATCAGAATGTCAACGTTTGATATAAAAATAATAGACGTGATGTGATAAAAAATAATTATATTAGTTTTATTAAAATATATAGAAATCGATTGTGAAAGTATATATTAGCATCACCATATATTTTATGTAACTAAATTGTAATTTGCTTTTACTTCCCGGCTGTTATAGGCCTATATAACAGAGGGAAAGTATGGCAATCAAAACTGACCCCCAATATTTTTACATACTGTATTTGAACTCTAAGGACAATAAATGCAAAAAAGTGGGAGTTTTTTTCTTTGTGTGTTTGGGAGGGCACATTTTTTCCATTTAATTTGAAGATTAACTCCCGTCTCTTTCGTCCAAAATTTCTGAAATTTGGCAAGAGGTTGAAGTATTGTGGCATTAAAACTATTAAATTTTGATGGTTAAAGGTCGAGAGGGTCACCTGTCATGTATGGAAACTGATCACTTTCATGGCCATTAATTACATTTACATTTTTTTTTTTACTCCCTCCCTCCTTGTTGTATACAACGATGTATTTTTCGCGACTCACGTCCCCTGTTAAACTACACGTAAGTAATGATTACTGGGCCGTCCACTAATACACACACTTTCAAATAAACGATTTCTACTTACGAAATGATGAAATATATCGAGTTTTAAGGAAATAATTTTGCAATGATACGTATTATTTTATTTTTAAACACTAGATAAAGAAGTTATTTCGAAATTTCACTATGAAGAATTAAAATTAATTAATAAAACTACAAAGAGCGTTCATGACTTTGATGATAGGACTAAAATAATGAAGTATATATTCAGTTAATCTATAAGAATAATAAAGAGCTTCTGATGTGATAATGTAATGATGACACGTAATAATTCATTAGTTCTGTATATTTTAATAACAAAATAAATTTCTTTTTCAAAAATTCTTGTAAAAATATATAGTAGTTGTAATTCTGAATGCTAAAACAATATATATATGGTAGGATCTTGTTTTATGCAGGATTAATATACGAGGATTCGTGTTTTCACGGATGGCAAATGGTTCGGTTAAATCATTGGATACACAGGAATAATTCTGACTATTAATGCTCTAATCTAATGCCATTAATGGCTAAAAAAATATTACAAATTGAAGACTAATTACTAATAATATTTGATGATGTCTGCACCCTTCACAACAACAAGAATAGAGGAATTTTTAATCAATTTAACATATTCGGAAGCGGAGGGGAGTACAAAGAAAATGCCGACCCTGTTAACGTTAATTGTGTACCCGTAGTGGTGAAGGTTATAAAAAAGGCTTCGATTTGTAAAATTTTAAAACGTATTTCATCCTGGATTTTTTACTATTAATGACTATTAAATGAATCTGATTCTTACGTCAGCAAACCGTGCTCATCCAGCTTATGTCATTCCGAACACAGTTACTGAATGCTACTCACTGTGGTGACTATTGGGTGAATTGCTACCCTAGTTTGGTCCCCCTGGGAATACTCGGGTGCAGGTGATACGCAAGTCGGGTTAGCTTCATACATTCAGAAACGTTGGACTAAACTATTGTTCATCATAATGGCTTCATAAGTGTCTAGGCAATTATCTGAGACTATTTGGGATGGAGTATAGATATGCAGCTCCATAAAAAACCGTAAAACAAGACGATACTGTAGTATATTGATGATTTGTGTACCGAGAAAACGACAAAAACACTTCAAAGATTGAAACACATCGATCCAGATAATTTTAACGTCAGACATAATCTATGTTTACTTAATCATAATTTAAGGTAATTTTCATAAATTTCACATAAGCGACGGTACACAAAACTAAAATATTTAACGAGTAAGCATATTTTTATTTGTTTTCATTCAAGCCCAGTCATCAAGGATTTTTCTTGACAAAGCTTGAGTGAAAACAAACAAAAAGTACTCATTAAATATTTTAATTTCGTGTACCGTCGCTTATGTGAAATTAACGAAAATTACAATAATAGACATGTATTAGAACACTGACTTTCGGGCCACACTGAATTCATTTTTGCTCTTTCATATGTCATATGGATGAAGTTTGAAAAAATATTTAAATTTTTATATGAATTCTTATTTATTTATTCTCTACTTCGCATGTCAATTTGATATTCTGGAATATCTGACGTCAACAATTGTTCAAATATTAAATATAAATGGAAAAAAGTCGTCTAAATTTTTTTTAAATGGAAAAACAAAACAGAGATCAATTTGTTAACGATTTCTCGGAAAGAAACAAAGTTAAAATAATTCAAGATGTTTTAGAAATGTTTTCTTGAAATATATATTGGCATAACTGGGCCTATAAATTGATCATTTGTGTTCACGTATGTGAGCCTATATATGTTTGGCATGTCACTGCCCTGTTGACTAGCACGGTATCGATTTTTAAATTTATATATTTCGTGTGTTAAAAATGATATTTATAACAAATAATATCTTACTTGCAACTTTGTGGATTAAAAAAGAAACCCGTAGAACAATCTTCGTACACATTGCACTTGCAGCTGCAGTCTCTTCTATCCCAGTGACGATCTGAACCAGTGCAAGAGGACATCAGTGCATTATTTTTACATTCACACTTGCATTTATCAGCCGAATACACTTGTAAACTAGTACAGTCTTCTGCCTTTTCTCGACACACGCAACGACATTTATCATGCTGTTCGAGGTGTACTATTTCATAACCCAAATGATCGAATCTATTCGAAGCTGGTACACTATACCGAGCTTTAATAAGCTGTCACAAAGAAGAAATCATCATAAGAAACACGTTTAATAAGCTCAATTTAAGATACTTTACTATAGATTTACCTTAACACTAATCGTGGATGTGGCCACGGGAGCACATTTGAGTAACCTACTGGTGCAGCAACCACCACAGCGTCGAACTCGAGTACACGGGGGCCAGAAAATCTCCGTGGGATCCGTAGGACGTGGTAATTCTACTATTTTCAATTCTGGTATACAAGATGCTTGATCTGCTACTGGCACTGTCGAATCTAGTAAAAGCATCGTACTTAAATAACTTTTAGGACATTTAAAAGTATACAGATTTAACTTCGAAATTTATAAAAAATCAATCAATCCTCACCATTACTCGTCGATACACTATCAGTCTTTATATGAACCGATTTATCCTCATCTGTAAATATATTGAAATAAAAATATTTTAGTCATTCGAGCGTAATTATTCTCATGTAATACAATTTGTCACGCTTTGACTTGAAGCGAAGTGAGAAATAATGATGATAATAACATAAGAATTTCGACATATAATACGTGATTCGTTAAGAAACGTGTGCAGGTTTTGCAAGCTTAGATTTACTAAATATTTTATGCTTGTACTACGCTTCTAGAATTAGTATTGAAAGAGAAAACTTTGCCAAAAAGATAATTTGTTGGTTAATTACCAATCTTGTTTGTTCGATTTCATAAATAATTCACTCACGTAAATTACCCACATTGTGAATTAAGGTAGTACTACGAATTAAACTACAATTCTGGTTAACTATTTCTTTATTTCCAATACTGTTCGAATAATCTACATTATCAAATCGATGAATGTCATTTGTCAGTCTATTGTTTGGTTATTTTTACATGTGTCATTTATAATCATATTGAACATTTTGTATCGATTCTTGTGAATAATATATTACTATAGTTCTTCATCTACAATGGCGTCAGATCTATCACTGAATAAGAATATTTTGATATACCGTTTATAATTATTTGTAATTTACTTTGCATAAACGTAAAAGTGTGGAGTAAGTTTGATATTCCTAGAACTATTATAATCAAAATCATTCTGTAAAGTTTGCTGTGATAATAAAGTTAAAGTTACAGTGTTTGCCTGTCTTAAAAAGCAATTAGATCATTGTTAAAGTTAAATGAATAAGTTAAATATTAGCAAACCTTTCTCTAAATAGGCAAGAAAAACACCAAGTGCAGGCTTTCTCGTAACTTGAGTAGACGAAATAAAATGAGACATAAAGTAACTGACATTTTGAACATCACTCAGCTTCATCAGTAACGATTCAGGAATCTATAAAAGAAACCATTCAAATTATATTAATCTTGCATTCATTAGATTCATCCAACTCGAACTTCGATCATTCTAAGATAATAAAAAGGAATGCCATGTAATAATTTATTTATGTTCTACTATAATACCAGTTTGGTGGACCGATGACAATCTTTGTATACTCGATTAATTATGTTTCGAAATTCTAAATTAAGTTAGAAACCATCATTAACCTGCCATTTGCTATAGGCCACAGAAAAGTGACACAATTACAGACTAATTTTGTCCAATTACACGATTAATTATTTAGATAAAAAGGAAACTTTTTATCAAAGTAGATGATATCGAGTGAGAATAATAATATATTTATGCATTGTATGAATTTTTCTATATCGATTTTATCCTGTAATCTGAAGAATTAATTTCGTTATGGAGCATAAGCATCATGCTGGAATGTTTCGTGCGGGTTCAGAATAAATATATTTACACATAACGGTCCTATTAGGTGTATTAGCGTGATATAAAAAAAACAACAGATGTCACAAAAAAGCATTGTTCTAAATACAAATAAACAGAACCTACACGAAATCGATAGTGAAAGATCAAACTAAGGTCTACTGGTTTATATTATTTAGAACAGGCTGATTGACACAAACTGTTCGAAACTTCTACATTTGAAAATCAATTATTATGATTTAATATGAACAAAAATCAATCATTTATTATAGTAACGATGTCAATATTTACATGGCAACAGCGTGAACATAGAAATAATTTACTAAAAATATTCCAATCCCCATTATAAACATTACTCACCGATAAAGAGTAGATTAGAACGTTCATACAATTAATTAAATCTCAATATAACGTTGTAGATCATTCCAATAATTAAGATTGTATCGTGTACAACGTCTTAAATTATATATAATTAGCCAATTAAATTTGAAATAAGTTTGTTTTATTCTCACATAAAGGTCAAATTTGATGTATTTCAAGGCTTGAATGTACTGTACAAGTGTAAGTCTGATTCAAAATTTGTCTCCAATTAGAAATATTAATACAAATCAATATTTATGAGAAAATTGATAAGAACGACTACCCTACTAATGTTTGTTATATTTCTTTGTTACTATGACAACAGCAAATATTTTCTGGCTCCAATCGCCCAACGATCAATGAGATGAAAATAATAATAATNGAATATGGATGCATACCTTAAAATTCAATGTGGCATCATCCACCAACGACACGTTTTCCTCAGATCGTATGTGAACGGATAAGCACTTTTCTGCGTCTACAACGGAACCTAGGGTCATTTTAACTTCAGATGCCATTTCTTGATTGTTTCGGGACTGATTATGGCACGACTTCCCTTCATCGTACGCTACCATCTCTGCACGACAATTACTGATTTCCACACCTCATAGCATGAAAAATCTCCGAACAACGTTAATTAAAAATATTAGTGCATTAGAGATTATTTCAAAATATACCGCTTAGAATTTCGTAATGCTGTGGATTTTTCATTGGCACAGTTTAGAAAAATAGTCTTGTGCCCGGGAGCCGGCCTTAATCTTAATTATCTGGCGTGGGACACAGAGACAAATCCAAGATTGATGGTACAATTACGTGATTGACGGTACAGGATTGGTAGATAAATGATACATCAAGTGTTAAATAACTCATCAATCATCATGAATTTCATCACCAGTAGAAAATTCTACGGTTTCTACTGTCTCAATAAAACATTAGAATCGTAATTAAACATTTGTGCTTTGAAATTACAGACTAAATAATTTATAAAACAACAAATATAAATTATTTGTTCGTGTTAATTAGAAAAATATTTATTTCTAATATACACTTGAGATGTTTTGCAATTTATAATAATATAAGTGAAAATACATTTAAAAACTGTGTATCGTGACTTTAAATTTTAGAGACTGAAGCAGAATTTATTTAAAATAGTAAGGAATGTTGCAGCTTGGCTCCACAAATTAGGAGATAAATTAAAGAAAATAATAGGAAAGGATACGAAATCTGTAAAAGTAATATAAGATGCCTTTCAGTTCAATATATTATTCCTGGTTATGAAAGCTGTTTTCATTACTGTTATTTGAATAATTAATTAATTACTTTAATACATTTTGTAGAATTTATAATACTAACTTGTTTTTAAATTCGTAAGTATAAAAACCAGTTATTTTATTAACGAATTTAACCGATTTTCTTTTATATAAATTTTTAAAAAGTTACGTGAAAGGAATAATTTATGTATATTTGAATTGACAGAAAGTTCTGTATTTAGTAAGTATAGTTCTGTTTATTATACACAAAGTGTGTGTCTTGGTTTAGATAAAAAGAAACGTTATTTAACTATCCTTTATTTGAAACATTATATACACAATCCATATTTGTGTGTGTTGTATTCATTACTTCTATACATATATCTGTACAAGCAAATCATATGAACAAATACAGTATATATATATATTTTTTTAACATAACCTACAACCATTAAGTTTTACCAGATTTTCGCTTTTGATAAGTTTGAAATAAGCTAAACTTGATTTTATATTATCTATACGTCAAAACATCATATCTACAGGGAAAAAGGACTTGACAGAATGCCGAACAGGACCATATTGTATCGACTAACTTGGTTTATACATAATATACAATACATACATTTTATACGTGTATAAATATGTTATAACTATAAGTGTATAGTAGTGCATTGTGTAAATAGTGTGTGTATATATATATATATACACACAGACTATGTAAGATGTATGTATTGTACTGTATATTAGGTTATTTTCTTGTGTGTATATATGTGTGTGTGGTGTCCACATACAAGAAAATAGCCTAAATAGCATCATTCCATTTTAATTATTTATCATTATAAATACTTAAAAAGGAACTTTGTTGACTTTTATTAGTGTTTGAAGTGATTATTATTAAATAATTTAATAAAAATAAGCATTGTTTGTTAGAACTTACCTGAATTTTCTTATATTTATCAGGATCAAGGGTTGGCTTGGAGTAGCCAAAAGTTGTCATTGTAAATAAAACTAACAAAACCGAATACATTTCCTTAAAAAGTTAAAATTATTATATATATTCTATATTAACGTTCATTATGGATCATATATATCACTCCATTATAAAAAAATTCATATATATAAAAAAAAGTCTTAACTTTTCAAAGGCAGACGACAAAACTCCGATCTCACCAAAAGATCGGCTGCTTTTCAACTGACGTCACCGTAGCCATGGTTTCGACGAATGCTTGTCGTTATATAAATTTTTTTTTTTCCTGTTGTGTGGCGCTTTGATCGTCGTAGCTCGTTAATTCTTGAATATGGTAATAAATAATTTCTTTTAATTGCGTTGATAAAGACGACTTACAACTAATAAAAATTATAAAACTATAAAAATAATTTATTACAAGTTAATTATATTATTTTTTTTGTAAACGATAATGCGTTTAAATATCAATTTAATTAATACAGTATTTTATTTTTTAATTTTTATATAATACACTACTTTAAAGATTTTCGAATCGGTATGTAAAAATTTAAATTAAAAAAAAAATACATAAATATATTCCTTTTATTTACGTTTGTAAACTTTATAAAACGTATAAAAGCGTACCGATATTAAAAATTGAAATAATTTAATTTAGAAAAAATAAAAAATAAATAAATTATATTCTTAAAGATACTAACATGAGTACAGCGACATTGGCAAATCGATATTTAATTAATTAAATTTCAATTTATTTTTAAGTACCGTTTAAAATAAAAAAAATAAAACAAACAAAATAAGCGCTTAAAAATTTAAATTTTGTATTTGATTAATAAAATAAATTCATCTTAACGCGAATTCTTTCTTTTCGAGAAAATTGCTAATTTTTCGAAGAAAAACGCAGTTTGGTACATTAAAAAATTAATTCTCTCATAAAAAAATTTAAATTATAATTACAGTCGAAACTCAGAACAACGGCCGCTGTTTAGAGATTATTTTTTTATGCATTTTTGTTCAGGAAAAAATAATAAAAAAATCACAAAATGGCCGCCGTTGGGAGGTGTCCCTTATTGCAGGTTCGACAGTATTTGTCTTTATTAAATATTGAATGAATCAGAATATTTTATATTTAATAATGAATGGATTATTATATATTATATTATATTTTATGAAAACAAATTTAACAAATTTTTTTATATTAAAAGTTTATATTTATTTTAAAAAAATCTACAAATTATTATTAGAATTTTTTATATCTTTTAAAAATGTTTGATTTTTATTTAAAATAAAACATTTTATGTATTAGCTTATTAGCGATACAGACAGATACCAAAGAAGATTCAGCAGGGCCATTTAACTAAAAGGCCCCAGACACAGAAGAACCCAGAAATTTAATATTTTATCAATAGAAACTAATTTTTTGCATAAAAATCATAAATTTTATCTATTTTTACTCGGTTTATTGATTTTATTTATGTATTTTTATGGTTTATAAAAAAGAATGAGGCCCTGCTCTTGTAACTGGTGCGGGCCCCACTGTCAGATTAAAATTAAAAAACTTTTTTTTTTATAAAAGAAATAAAGATAAACTTTCGCATTGCGTTTTATTTAAGTTTTGCTTTCGTTTTAAGATTATTTTTAGTGTTGTTCCCGGTATCGTTCACTTCTACTGTTGTATTTGTCATTGAAAACTAAATTTTTTAGTTTTAAAATGGGACAAATATGCTTTACGTTGATATTAATAAACAAATATAATAATAGTAGAGAACGATACCGGGAACAACACTAAAAATAGTCTTAAAGCGAAAGCAAAATTTGAAAAGTAAATATCTTTTGTACAGAATTTAAAAATTTCTTTTATAAAGTCAATATATAAAGAGCCGAATTTGAACATAAGTTAAAACAAGAAGCAATTAGGGCCTCGCGCTATGAGTTTATAGCTTTAGGCCCTGACGTTTTTCCATGCATCATTATTTGTTGGAGAAGTGCCTCTTATACCTGAGCTGTAAGTCTTGCCCTGAGTACACACAAACACACGCATCTGTATAAGTATATATTATATCTATATAAATATATAGGGTCGATGAGCACCCATCTTGTATAGTTTATAATAAAAATGCATAGCGGCTTTTTAATCACCCGGTAAACTACAGATATAGGAAAAAATCGAATTATTGTGACATTGTCAGGCTGCAATTTTCAGTCATATTTTAATTTAAAAATCACGTGACTTCCGGTTCAGGACATAGTTCGTATATAGTCAGTCTTAGGTTCCGGAGGCCCCCTATTATCATATATCTGTTTGTTTATTTGTTAAGTTATGGCAACGCAACACTTGGGCGATCTGCCTAGAGGGGATGCCTTCCGGGAGGCTTTTATAAGAGAAACTGGCCCCTATTTAGACGTTACAGACGGAAAAAACCCGGAAAACTCCACGTGGCCAGCCCGTCCCAGCGAGGCGCGAACCCACGACCGAACTCCCAGTGTTTAGGGTACGAAGACCGCTTGGCCACTGGTGGGCCTTTCATATATCTTAACTCCGTTCTCGAGATTAAATAAGGCTTGAGAGGACACGGTAAGATCCTCAAAGAGGAATGGGGCCCTATTCCTCATCCTAAGCCATAAAAATATACGAATAAAAATCAATAGAACAGGTTTTTTTTAACACGTGGTATCACATTTCTTACATAAAATACGAAATTTTGGGTGCCCTCTCAATTTCCTATTGGTCCACTATATCTGGGATTAGGCTATATTTAAAGTATGGTAAAGAAAAATTTATATTTAAATTACTTATATGAACGTTTTATTTATTTAATTTTTCCTTCCAAAATAACTAAATATAATTTATTAGAATATTATATATTTATATTTTTGACGATGTTACCATGCAATCTGGTAATCATTTGATGTTTATGTTTTCGTCTTTTAATATTTTATACTGGTTATATTTAGCCATTTGTTTTTTTATTTTATGGCCTGAATATAAATACGCAGAGAGAAACAACAGAAAATTAAAAAAGAAAAAAAAATCGATGTCAAAAGTTTGATTGATGCCCCCATTTTGAGATGATGTCTATGTTTCCGCATGAATAACTGTTGTAGCAACGCACGAATTATGGGTCCCTTGATCAATTTTAACCCCTCAATGGAGACCCTACTATCCCACGAGGCCTCACCAAGATCGGAGATTACGAGTTCCGACACGTGCTTTTTAAAAATTTATAACGGAAGGCATCGAATTCTATTCATCCTCCATGTCGCGATGCATTTAACGTGTCGCGCGTCGCGACGCGTCCGACTTAAATATGGCTGCTCGTTGTTGGTATAGACATTTCTTGTACTTTTCAAATTAAAAATATTTCTCAGCCTCCGGAGCTGAAATTAAAATCAATAATTTTACTTTAAATCAATTAATTTATCTATCATTATATTTAATATTAATCCTTCGTGAAAAAATAAATATTATAAACAATCGTCGTTACGACATTGACCAATCAGCAGCTCGTGATAATATCAATTAGCCAATAACGGAGCTAAATTCGAGCGCGCGAAATTTAAAAAGATTTAAATTGTGAAACGTTAAAATTTGAAGATGTTTTGAACCGAATTTTAAGCGTAAAAATGCAATTTATAAAATTAATTATATAAAATATTGAAAAAAGTAAATTACATCGAAATTTACTCTAAAATACAACGTTTTTATAACGCTGTTTACAATGATGCAACGTAGTTTTATAGGAGTAAACATTCTTCGCACCTTATTTTCTGGCGTAGGTTGCCTTATTTATGTATGGATTTGCTAAAAATAAATTAGCATGGGATCTTTTATCTTTACACAATAATGCTTATCTTATTACTATCGTGATCTTTTCAGCATCATAATCACTTTTAAACTCTTGATTTCTGAATATCTAAATATGAAAATGATGACAAGTAATGTATTTATTCTTTTTTTTTTCAGTTCTTGTATGAGAGTGATAAAAGGGCAGGCAGTTATTGAAGCTGGTTTCTTGATGTGAATTTAATGTTCTCGTAACTTTTTTTCATTACCAAATTATAAAGCAAACTTATAAATCAACATAAATTACAATTTATTTGTGTGCACCGTAGGCCTTCTCTTAATATTTTCATATTTATAAATAAAGTTACAGGGAGAAAAAGATATAAAAACATTTTACTCTTTCTTAATTAAGATTAATTTATATATAAAATGGGAAATAACACGTTTGTGGTATTGATCTTTTGAACTACTCAGTAAACTTTCTAAAAAAAAACCTGGTTTAAATCCCATATAAAATTAAATTTTTCCTTTTAAAAAGGAACTTCCTACGGACTTTTTCACTGTTTATATGGAATTTATGGCCCACTTCTTCTGAAGATCAAAAAGTGATACAGGGAGTGTTTTTGGAAAATTTCAAAGCAGACCACAGAACGAGCACGGAAACACTTGAACGACACATCAACTGGATAATAAATAATAAAAATCAACCTCAACTATCGCGGCCTATTTATTCTAACTGTTATTCTGGGTTTATGGCTAGTGTTACCATAGGATATCAAAAGGAAGATAGGCTATGCCCTCTAAAATGAGAACATACCGAACCATACGAAAGTCACGTCCTCTAATCGTAATTTTTTATCTGGTAAGTGTAGTTACCAGATTCAATCCTTATCATTCGACTAAAACAATGAAGAAACTGTTTCCATATACTGAGCTGTAGCTCAAAGAGGAGCCTGGAACAGAAGCTACCATAAGGGGGATTTGGGGCTTAACTCCAAATCCCTCTTATGGTAGCTTCTGTTTCTGTACTTCTTCCTTTATTAGGGCTTTTTCTGTGGTTCTGTGTCGTTCAAATATCTTCTTCTTCGTTTTGCATGCATGTCTGTGTTTTACTGCGTTATTCCATAAACCTGTATTGTAAAAATTAATGAATTATGTTATGAAATATATATAGTGTAGAATATAAATCCTACCCTTTTAAAAATCCTGCATATGGGCTGGTCACCAATATTCATCTTTCCATTCAATATAATTATGGATAAACAATGAGGAAAGCTTGATTCTCTGTCCTCCTCGATATGCAAATAAGTGTAGAACGTCCCCAGTGAGTGGAATCATCATGAAGTCCGTATTCACTGTAACTAGAGTGTGCTTAGACTTATTTACTGAAAGCTTTTCTACGACTTGGCAACATTGTAGATAATACCAGAGTGTCGACATGTCGAACTAGCGAAAGGTTGGATTACCGAGATTAAAATTTCTTATTTAGCGATTACAGTTCAATTTTTATCTCAGACGAGTTTAATAAATTTTTCTTCTTAAATCAATAAAGAACGGTTATAAAAATAACAATTTAATTTTAAATTGTTTATTTTTTAACTCATTATTTTAATTGCTTACTTAAGATGAATTCATTATATATTTTTTTTAAATTAATTAAATAAAAAGGTCATATATATTTACAATTAAGTTTTCGAAGAAAAAGTTTGTGTATAATATAAAAATTCAAATTATTTGGTTAATAAAAGTTAAAAACAAATGTTACTTTTTTTATAACAAAAATTAAATTCCTAATCCCCGGTTTATCTTAATTAAACAATAGATGTAGGCTAATTAACTATAATAAATCAATATTTTTTATTATTAATGTTAAATCAGCATAATTAAAAATCCAGCAACGAGTTGCGTAATTTTCCTGACTGATATTTTTTAAAACAAAAAAAAAACCTCGTAACCTTTTATATTATTAAGCAAAATAAATAAAATTGGGTGTGGCGCCATCTGTTATGAATTTTGTTATAAAAAAACTTTTTATATTTTTAATTACTATAGAATTACAAATAGCTTAATTTTGAGGGTAGGAATGAGTTTAAAAAAAGTGTAAATGTTAATAATGCATATCATCTTCATTAAGGCTATCCTTCTAGAGATAGGAGGTATCATGAGGTGTCATCCTTTATCTCCTAACCTTATCCACTTTTAACCACTAATTTTTCTACGATTTAGTTGAGAAATTCTCCGCTCCTCAAAGCGTCAAAGCAAATTATCATATGTTTAAGTCCGAACTTCAACAAGCCCTAGATGTATTAGGGCCTCTTCAAAGTCCATAATAGCGGGTGGAAAGTAAGTAGGCATTAAA
Organism: Centruroides sculpturatus; assembly: GCF_000671375.1. NCBI lineage: Eukaryota > Metazoa > Arthropoda > Arachnida > Scorpiones > Buthidae > Centruroides > Centruroides sculpturatus. The sequence goes on along the minus strand of NW_019384352.1, from coordinate 260,715 downwards.
AAATCACAGTAATTTCTATATTACTGAAGAAAATATGATGAAAATTATTTTACTTGTACATTGTTAAATGGAATATGGATGCATACCTTAAAATTCAATGTGGCATCATCCACCAACGACACGTTTTCCTCAGATCGTATGTGAACGGATAAGCACTTTTCTGCGTCTACAACGGAACCTAGGGTCATTTTAACTTCAGATGCCATTTCTTGATTGTTTCGGGACTGATTATGGCACGACTTCCCTTCATCGTACGCTACCATCTCTGCACGACAATTACTGATTTCCACACCTCATAGCATGAAAAATCTCCGAACAACGTTAATTAAAAATATTAGTGCATTAGAGATTATTTCAAAATATACCGCTTAGAATTTCGTAATGCTGTGGATTTTTCATTGGCACAGTTTAGAAAAATAGTCTTGTGCCCGGGAGCCGGCCTTAATCTTAATTATCTGGCGTGGGACACAGAGACAAATCCAAGATTGATGGTACAATTACGTGATTGACGGTACAGGATTGGTAGATAAATGATACATCAAGTGTTAAATAACTCATCAATCATCATGAATTTCATCACCAGTAGAAAATTCTACGGTTTCTACTGTCTCAATAAAACACTTTCTTACAAACACCCCTCACGATAACGTTTGCTATTTAATTTATTTGTCTCATCCATTCATTTACGTATCATGCGTCATCGCAGCAAACAACACAAACAACACCCTTACACATGGGCAGCCACAGAAATTTTTTAGGATTCGGAAAAGCTTGAAGGCAAATAATTACATCAATAAATTTTTTATTTAATTTTTGGGTTTCACAAGTAGATTATAAAATACAGTATTATATCAAAGCATTCCATGATCGAGGGTGTAAGGTTACATATCTCAATCACTTTTACGATTACAATTTATGGATTTTTTTTATTCAATCCCAGAGGAGGGGGCAAGTGCTCCGTATGGCCCCTCTGCTAACGCTCATGCCGCTAGCAGAGGGGCCATAGATTAGCTTATATATTACTTTCTCTTAAGCATAAATATACACAAAAATTCTATAACGATGTCTCTCGCCACCCGATGCCCCATTGTGGGCCTGATTGAACTCATAATAGTCTTGCTAAAAAGGCTCTCTTAGTGCTTGTAGAACAAAGAATTAATAAGTAAATAAACAACCTCAAAAAGTAAAATTGAATGAGTGCTTTTAGTTATTAACTAAACACATTAATTTTTAATAAAGAAAATCTAAAAAAAATATATAAACAGAGTTTTCATATTGATTACAAAATTTCACTTTAATTTCGAATTTAAAACATTTAACGGTAAACCATAGCTTTCATGGGAATGGATATGGATTGTTATATCGATAGACATAAAGTTGCGTAAAGATCCACCATTGCCATTACGAAACACGGGCATTAATAATGAAAATAAAGGACAAATTGAGTCCTCTCTCGTTTCAATACAGGAAAAGGACAGTCTAGCTAAAATAAAGAAGTATCTTTTAAAGTAAAGGAGGTATGACAGGCTGTCATCCTTTACTTTAATGTGTATCCTGTAGTGTGTTTTTTAGTATATCCTGTATTATTTAGTGTGTATAAAGTGTGTTTAGTGTACGATAATAATAAACTTAAAAAGGTATTAACAAATTTAGAGCATTAAATTATTGCTTCTGCTGATAATATACAATAATACAGGTAGCTGAAAAGTTAGTTAACCCAACTAACCGGATTGCCTACATTTAGGTTAACTGACTTTTGGGTCGTCCCACTTTTACAGCATTAATAATATCTACAGTTCAACTATTAATTACTGTTTTGTATATAAGATAAAAAAAACTTTTAATACTATTTCGGATATAAATTATATTATTATTTTAAGGATTACTTTAAAAAAATTCATTAAGTTTGTAAATAAGATAATATTTCAAGTACTTCTTTAACAAAATGGAACACATATACCTGCAAATGGAAAATTTTCAATTATGTCAGTCATTTGTGGCCATTTTAAGTTAGTGGAAGCGCAGATGTTGCCGTTAATACTTTGATAAAATAAATCAAAATGTAATGAAAGTGTTTACACAAGAAGCAATACAAACATAAAAGTTTTAATGGCTTCGTCTGATTTGTGTATTTAATAAAAAAGGTTTTATTTGTATTATCTGTGTACTCGACTGCATCTTAGCAACAATCGTTTGTCTACAAGATACATGCATTTGTTCTGTGTACTCATTTTAAAATCATTTTTGTTTTAATTTCTAAACTTTAACTTGAATACCGACAAAGAATTCTCTTGAAATGTAAAATAATTGCCAAAATTAGAGTCATAGACAGTAGCGAACAGTTTCCCATTTGGCCCACTAGGACCTGGCCTAGGGCGCAAAAGTTTGGGGGCGCCCTTGAGCTACAAAAGGCCTTTCCTTCACCAAACAACATAACGAAGAGTCTCGTAACGTGTAGGCTGTTTAGCTAGTAAGTAAATTCGACTCTGAGCTTAGGGTTGTTATGGGGCCTCACACAGAGTTCAACTTAGGTAAATCCAGTCTTGGCTTAGGATTTTACACTATAAACTTAAAGTAGTGTGTGTCCTTGTTGACCTAGAATAAACGTTTTAAACCAACTTTAACTAATTTTAATGCATATTAAATTGAATGAAATCTAATATCTAAAAATGCCAAATTTGAACCTATTATTTAAAGCATGCAGGACCTGTGTAAGGTAAAATATAACAGATGCCGTTCACAAATACTGTATCCGAGACGGTTAAGCATCAACCTATTACTCTGGGGACCTGCAATCATCCTGTCTTACATCATCCAGCTTCCATCATTGTGGGCCTGCTGAACCTATAATGGGAATGGTTAAAAAAGACCGTCTTAGTGTCTAGAAAGCAAAGAGTAAAATAAAACTATTTCTGTAAGAAAATTCAAGTTATAGTCTTGTTGGTAACCCATCTATCTAGATTTCCCCCTTATTTTTAACTCTTTCCGCCCTGTAAGCATTTGGAGGTTCTTTTATCCGTATCCATCGTGGATTCGGCCAGGTTCACAATGAAAATGGCTGGACGGCGAGGGACGGAACTCGACATACCCGAAAAATATCTGCGGTTTTCGACCGGCCGGATTCGATCCCGGATCCATCAGAGCAGTATATATGTAAATTCCTTGATATTAATAAATACAGGTTAATTATAGGAAATTCAGCGGCTCGGGAATCCGGGATCCTCCGCTTATCAGAACGATTATTTTAGCTTATATAAAAATAATTTATGCAATAATCTTATTTATACTTTAAATTTTATTAATTTACACGCTATTTAAAAAAACAAATCAATTTTTTACGTATAATTTCATTTAAGAGCAATAAATGCTGTTGAAAATTAGCTGTTGCCAGTTAGAAAAAAAAATTATTATTATTATTATTACTCTAAAATTTATTAAAATCGGAGTTAAATAATAAAAATAAAACAACATAAAAATTAAATATAATAAGTTATTTATTACGCGAATAAAAAATGATATTTATGAAAATTTTACTTTTTTTTTTGTTACGCCATTTTCTGTTGCCAGAGTGCGCTGATGGCGGAAAGATTCGGCTTTTAATGATCTTAGAAAGGGCGGATACGGAAGAGACGAACAGCAGTCGGGTGCTTTGTGATGCTGAAGATCAGTAGATGCCGATGGATCGATAGATATTAGGTAAGGTAAATATACAAATAACTTAAAAACACGATATTTATCTTAAACTCTTCTTAGAAGTGTAAAACGATAAAATTCGTAAAAGTGGCGCAAAATTTAAAAATAACTCAACATTGTTTATTTTAAATCGATACTTAACGTAAAGCTATCTGTTGTCAAATTTTTAACTTAAATTACATTTTTAAAAACAATTTTCTCGACATTTCTTGGTTTAAAAAAAAAAAAAAAACGCGAAACGATCGTATTCCGAAAAATTCAAATTTGTATATATATTTTCAACGATTTAAATTTGAAAATATTCAAATATTTAAAATAATAAATATCATTTGATGATTGGTCAGTTTAAAATTTAAATTAATCACGTGACTTCCCGCTCGGTTATTTTAATAATTATTTTTTTTTTTTTTAAAGAAGGAAGTGAAATTTATTTTTATTTTTTTCGCGGTTAAATGCTACGAAATATTATTTGTAAATTCCTAAATTCGATGCATATTAATAGTTTATATTTTTACCTGTTTTAAGATAAACTTATCGTTCGATCTAAATCGGATAATTTGCCAGTCGTTGTCATAGCAACCAGTACGAACAAAAAGGTTTTTCATTCAATAGAATTGTTTCGTATTCACGAATAAAAAATAATAAAATATAAGTTTTTTTAAAGAAACTTAGAGTTTTTTTTACGTTTCTATTTATTTATTATTTATTTTTTAATTCTTCATTCTACTTAAAATTTGAATTTATCGATTCATTCTTTAAAGTAATTCCGGTGAAAATGTCGAATAATTTACCGTAATTTCGATTGATTTTTTTATTATTATTATTTTTTTTTTGTGTTAAATTAATTCAAAAAAGTACTTTTATAATCGACATTTTTTATTATTATTATTTCTTTCCTATTAATATTTTAATTCCACTTCGAGTTATTAATAAATTATTAAAATTAGTTTAGATGGCAACACTATAAAATTACCTGGTGACAATCGTAGCAGACGACGTTTCGGCAGCCATTTTCAGTTTGATCGTTTGGATTGCAAATTGGAATTCGGTAAATTTATAGTCTTTTCTTTTTTTTAAATAATAAATTATCGATTAAGTTATTTATTTAATTAAATCTTAGTTTATTTTAAACGTTCAATTAATTTATAAAGCTTTTTTTTTTTAAATTAAAAAGTTGTATACGCGAACCCTAATTTAAGCCTAATTACACGCAGACCGGGTTATAATTAGGCTTAAATTAGGCCTAAATTAATTAATTACGAAATTACCGATTATACGGATGAATTTTTCGTTATTTTTTTTTTTAATAATGTGAAATAGAACAACATTTAAAATTCAATTTTTATCGATGTATTTGATGGAACGTTGTCTATATTTAGAAAAGAAGAGGCGTTAGGAAATACGAATCACATGATCGACTGTGCTTGAGAGATTATCTGCATGCGATCGATTAAGATTTCCAGTTAAAAATTCACATAAAAATCATTATAAATTTCCTAAAAATTTTGAAATTTTAGCTAAACATATTGAGATCGTTCGTATCTATCTCGATATCTTTTCATGTATTTAAGACAGGGATGGCAAACTGTCGGCCCGGGGGCCTGTAAGGCTTCGTATCCGGCCCGCGCCTTGATGATTTCTTTTCTAAAAAATCAAATGAAACAGAAAAAAAAACATTCAAACTTCTGTTTGCCTTTTTTAAAAATTGACAGGCCCTTCGCTACGTTTTAGTTTGAAAACCGATTTAGGATACGTATGATCACGTAAGGAACCGCGGGGATCCGAAATTGGAAGAATAAAACAATTTTACCGTTGAAATTCTATACTTTAATAACGTTAAAAATTGTAGCTATATAAATTAATTAGTTTATAATGTAAAATTATGTAGAGGGTGGGCCCCAATCTCGTGTCTAGGAAGGTTTTGATCTGAACTTCCAACAGGCTGAATATAATATGACGAGGTATGGATCTCTCTTAATCACCTCAGACATCCTTAATATTTATATTTTATCACACGTATCTACGGCTTATAGGCTACATTATTATACGTTATTAATATTATAAATATACATTGTACCGGTACCTTAATATACAACAAAAGCCGCTTAAAACAACCTCATAAAACCGAACTGAATTGAGCAGGGAAAATTTGCCACGATAGAAACATGATTAAAGTCAACCATCTTTGTGTATATCAACCGGTCGGCATAACATGATAAAATTTCTCATGGGCAACACAGTTCGATTTTATAACGGCGTTAAGTTATACAGGCTGAAGTCAGAAGTCGCTTATGTGTGTCTACCTAAGATGAGTCAGAATTTATAAAATTTTGATTCCTTCATCTTTGTTAAAAAGCTCTAGAAAGGCAAGTCGAGAATGAGAGTTTTGCATTTAAAAAGTCCTCTAAACGGTATTTAACATATGTAAATACGTTAAAGTATATAGACGTTGATTTGGTTAAACATTTTTTTTTCCATCTAAACCAAAAGAAAATTTAAATATTTGGTGATGAATGTTTAACGAATCAACGTCAATATCATCAGACTTTTCATTTAATGATTTACATATATATATATAAAGTAGAATATATGTTAGTATTTAACGTCAAACTATTTACATATCAAAAACCCAATGATTATAATATGAATAATTAAAATAATCATGAGTAATGGATATTTTAAAATATACGGTAAAACTTGTATAAACCGGAATAGTAATTTATTAGACGAATTGATGTTCTATATTAAACTATAATTACAATAGTAAGAGACTTATTTACATTGGATACCCAAGTTTATTGGGGGGGTCTTCATACTGTCTTCACGCTATGTGAAAACATGTATTAAGGTCTATCGTAAAGAATATGAATAACCGATTCTACTCGTATCGATTATACACTTGCATAATACATATTAAATATTTATGAGACTATTTACTCACATCATCACCCAGAATATTCGAAATTTGTTTTATAACTAGGCATTTAATAAAGTTAAAATTCTGGTAATAATGCTACATTTTGTAAAATGCAGCTCCATCTAAGGGGTCAGATTTGGGTTAGTTGCGGTCTTTATCCCTTCACCAAACCGTGTAAATTCACTCCTAAACTCAAATAAATCTCTTAAATTAACGTAAAGTAAGCTTATATTTGAAATATATATTCTGTAGTTTAAAATCACGCATTTTATCTAACGGTATTGGAAAAATATAGACTACTTAAATCGATTCGTAATTAAATAAAAAGGTCTAGATTAGAACGACTGATTTTTGGACCGTGTTCACATCCGAAAATAATAAATAAATGCATTATTATCATTTCAAATGTTTTCGATTACTCTTTGTGTAATTCAACAATTGTGTATAAAAGATATCGACGACGAACGATGGAAGAAGGACGTTTCATCGCTTTCCAAATCAAAACCAGACGTCGCAAAGTCCCGTTCGATTTGTCTTATCTCGGCATTTGCATTTTAATTTTCGCTAATAATTCGACACAAAAATAATGTCATAAATATTGTAATTTAGAATAAAAACTACCATTCCTTGTAATTCGTTACGCTTTCGTGTAAGATCGCTTACCAAAAATCACCCCTCGTCAGACACTATCCGGTTCGTTAAGTAAACCGGATATACGAATTTACACGATAATTCAGAGACCTGCTAAACGGTAAATGAAGGTCCGAATTTTAAAAACACGTGATTAATTACAAGAGCATTTAGATAAGCACAGTATTTATGTACTACTGTACAGTGTTGTTCAGTTAAGCCGATCACGCGATCGAGAACAAAACTGTTTAAAATTGCAGATAAGACTAAATTAATTGCTAATCGATCATGAGATCATTTAAAAGATACGGAAATGTAGTGTTTTTTTCGGCTAAATATACGAAAGTAATGCTTTGTATTTTAATTTTTTTTTCCTTCCGTATAAACGTGATTCGTAAAGATAATTTACGTCTCTTATATTATACTTTTAAATTTAAACCAAGGCTTTTTTTCTTTATTTTGCTTCCTATAAAAAAAGGGGGTATTATTCGTTCAGATTATCATAATGAATAATAATAACGACGATTCTATTATTAATTCACGTTCGAAATGCTTCTGTTGTATGCGACTTAAATAAACAATAAGCCTATCTAATCTATAAAATCGATTTGTTTGTAAAAATAATTCTAAATTGCTCTTCCTGCGTGATATATATTTATATAAAATCGCAGTTTCCTTGCTATAATTATTTTACCACCAGTTTACTGGAGTGTAGAGCATGCTGACGTATCAAACTATACGAGCATCCCTTAAATAGCGTGATCTAAACAGTTCATTAATTACAATTGTTGATAGATTACCCGATTGAATAACTCCCTATTTAAAACTTCAGTTAGCTAATAAGCAGTCACAAGATAATCGTTAACATACCATTACATCTCGATTAATTTAACGTAGGGAATCTAAGTGCAATCAGATGATTGAAAGGAGGAACAACGATTCGAGTAAGCTACACTTCTTCCAGTAGAACGGGCATAGAGGATAGCACAGAAATTTGGGATTTTATTTATTATGACAGGGTTTAATGGATGTTTCCGGAATGCCTGACTGGCCGATCGATATTTTAGAAAATCCTGACATGCACGAGTTTATTGTATTAACGTAGAGTTTTGTTTGTGTAGTCGCTTAGGCCGCTTCCCTTTTATTATCGTCGCTTCGGAAACCTAAAAAAATCCACTAACTTTCAGCTAGGTGCAAAGTACAACCGGTTGTTTTACTTCTATAAATAGTATAAAACGTATACGGTACGTCCTACTGTCGCCAAAATGAGTTTTGTATTCTAATCTCTACATCTGCGCCTGACATTTCGCTGAATAAGAAGACACATACACACACACAGTCTATAATTAATTCAAAGTCTGTAATTAATATGTACTCTACAATAGGTCGAAGCTATCAATGAAACACTAAATCAATAATTTGCTTTGCTCGTGTAATTTGTTCCCAGTTTGTCTTTCTGCCAATTCAATTACATTCGTAAGGAATTCCCTCTCTCCGGGTTAAATAATAAACAAATTTTGGTTTATAATTAAATTGCCATTTTAAGCAGAAACTATTTTAAATATTTTCGATTGATTATAGGTTATATTACATATTACTTTTATTATTATTATTATTATTATTAGACTGTTCTTCCTTCACAAAATAGCAATAAATTTAAAAGTGAGAGGCCCTAAACAATGGCGTAACCTTAAGATGCAGCAGCTCGATTTAGTCAGGACTTGCTTAACATTTTATATTTAAGAAAAATGACAGAAACATTTCCGAATTGTATAAAATACCGAAGATCGAAACGAATTTTTAAAAATGTTTTTTTACTACAAAATCGATTAAATAATTGGCTAAATTTTTTAATCGCTGATTAATAAATTGCGTGATTTATAACCGCGTGCATTTAGGATCTTCATTTGTAATGATTTACCGACATAAATGTTTTTCTTCCGTTTGCATTTAACTGAAAACAATTAAAAGATTTTCCTTTTAAAACAAGCAGAAGCAAAAATGATTTTATCGTAAAAGGCATTTCAGACTAATTTTTCCCGTCTTATTCCACTTCTCAAACACATCCGTTAACGAACATACGGCCATTTTCCCATATAAAAATTATATATATATAAAAAAAAAATCCTCCCTTTTTTTTACTATAAGATATTTTCTAAACGTTTCTAGAATTCAGTGTTTACACAAGCGCAGACTAAAAAAGAACATGGTTTCCCCCGCTATAAAAAGAACGAACACGTGACATCACGAAGCCAAGATAAATAACTTTCATTTAATTAGGTTGAAAGTGGAAGAGTTTGTTTATAAGAAACTTAACAATAGTATTGTAGTATTGTGCTGTTAAAAATGTTATTGGATGTAATGGTTTTTGCTCGAGCGTTACACTCAAGACCGGTTATCGATTATGAGACCTGTCCCGTGACCCAGAGTGTAGAAGCAAGTAAAGATTGCGAAGATTTCAAGCATTTCCAGGGGAGGATTACACGATTTAAAATGCTATTACGTCACGCACGAAGTTTCCGCACGGGCTTACATATTAAAAAATCTCCACTGTGCGGTGGAAAAAAAAGTTTAGGTCGAGGCTAATTTTATACAAAAACACCTTGCATTTATATTATTGTACTTTGTAATCCACTTCTTAAAATAGTACTCTAGCAAATAATGCACATTGCTTGTTTATATAACACTTAGAATATTTTATGGCCTGCCAAAACGATTTTCCGGATCGTTTAGTAGTAAACTTGGAAAAATTTGTACGGATCGTAAATGTCGAATTCATAAAAGTATGAAAAATAAAATAAAATAATAATTTATTATTATTATTATTATTCGCTTTAACTCAAGGCAGCGAGTTTTAGACACCTGATCGATGTTGTGATTTTTTTACCCCCTTTCTTTCTTTGTGAGAATTGCAATTTCGTGTTACAATTGTTAATTCTTAAGTGAACAACGGAGTAAAATTTAAAAGAATTTTTATTCGAATTACTTGCTGCAAATTAAAAGGGAGAGCCCAAAAGTCCGTTAATAGAGAGATAATATGGGTCGGACTTGCTAATGACGAGTAAAATAGTCATTAGTATTTACGATTTTTTAATAAAACTCATCCCTGTCCTCTCAAAATTAAGCTCTTTTTTTGCTGTTTCATATTAGTTTAAACTTTTTTTTTTAAAAATAGTTTTAAGTTAATAAAACATGATAACAGATGGAGCCACCAAAATTTTAAATATTGCCGGGAAAGTCGAACAACTCGTTGCTGATTTATTTAAATTTGTTTTTAAACAATTAAGCTCACCGTATGTAGATTTTCTCGCCGAAACTTAATGTTTNCTCGTTGAACTGGAAAAATTTCTGTCTTTATTACATCTAATACAGTATTTCGAAGAAATCAGTCCCCACTGTACTCGGCTATAGATCGGTTCGGTTAAGCTTTTGTTTAAGTAATATTCCGGCTCTTTCGTCAGGGTTTTGTTTACGTCCCCAATTCAAATTCATGTGTAGCATCAACCCGAGGTCCTAGGCTTCCACCAACTAAACCGGGTGAGGTTGGTGCTCCGTAAAGCGCATGCGCCAATCTGGGTTTTTGGAATCTGACAATACAGAGATTCCACTCCGCCATTAATATTCGAATATACAACAGCGATTTTATTATTTTTTTCCACGTGTAGTNAAAAAAAAAGTTCATAAAGGGCAAGCCTCAAATGGCCTGTGTATATTTGATCGTGCACTGCTAGTATTATGTCTTACATTATGCAGACTACATCCACAACTGCTGCTTTTATCTGGGCCCCAGTGTACCTGATCAATATCTGGAATATCATCGAGGCTTTCCGGGAAAATGGTCTAAACAATATGGAACTCAGGACCGAAATAAACGTTTCACATCTGGAAACCCTCCTGTCGTCCATTTTTTACCAATTGAATAAAAGACTGCCATCTGCTCAACAGCTCGACATCAATCTGTGTACAGCGAAAGTACTCAACTGGCTTTTGGCACTATACGATAAGTAAGCTATATAGGCCTTAAGTTTCTGTATCAGTAATACTGTAGTTACGGCATGGAATTAAATACCTTTTTTCTTTTTTAATTTTAAATAGAGAAGACAGAAGCAAAATTTCTGCATTTTCGCTTAAAGTTGCGCTAGCCACAATGTGTGCAGGGAAGCTTATGGATAAATTGAGATGTAAGTCGATTTTGACGTAAATGACGTTAAAGATGAATTTGCTTTTAAGTTAAACGACGAGATGTAATTTATTTTCATGGAAATCTAGATTCTAAAATTATGACAATCCATTGGAGAACTATTTAATTTGTTAAATGATATCTTCAATGAGTATTAATTGCATTTTTAACAACAATAAAGTTGATAAAACCCCAATATAATCAACTTATTCGTGTTTAAAATGTAAATTTCTACGTACGAAAAGCTGTAAATAGATGATATTTTAATAAAATTCCTAAAATTAGCTCCTATTATTGGAGGTTATTTTCATTAAGATTGAGAATATTACAACAATTATTTTGTATTTTGAATGCGCCAAAAATTGTCTTCGGTGATTAAGTGGGAATATTTTTAAAGTGTGTTCGAGATGCCTGGGGAATTCCAAAAAAACATCGCCCTTTAAATCCTCGTAGAGCTGAATTTGAAGTTCAGACTAGTTATCCCCCTTAAGAAGATGCTCTTCAGCACTGCTAAAAAGAAGTTAAAGGTTTCTACGTTTGAATTCAATTATATAATAATATATGAATAAATTATATACATACAAAACAGTTATTTGATTAAAAATGGCACCTCGCACTTGTTTACGAGATTCATCAAAAATTTACAAGAGAAAAAACAGTAAACAAAACATTACTAAAAAAGAAAAATACTATTTTAAAAATGTTTTCCAGTAAATCCATATTTCTCGATAGGAATTTAATCAAATTTTTGTATAAAATTAAATTTATCGCAGAGAGAGAAAAAAAATGATTAAAGAAAAGGTTTTATACGAATTTAAATACGTGTTTAGTTTAAAAATAAAAAGAGAGAAACAAAACAAGATGATGGAAGAAGATAAAATTGGAAGAGCAGATGGCGGCGGTTTCTGGAAAACTTCTCTCTTTCTCTCGCCTTTTCCCTTTTGTCGGAGTTATAATATTGATCCAAACACTGAAAAATACATATTGTATTGTGCCTGCGGGTCTATATTGAAAATGCAGTTGCTGTGCATGAGAAATTAAATTTTCACTATTCAAACACGGAGCGATTCAGAAATGATCCGCTTATATTCTAGATTATTTGGAATTCGCTGAATACTTTATAGAAAACAATTGGGAAACGTTCTATAAAGGTTTTCAGTAGTTTAAAATTATCCTAGAATATCTAAAATATGATTTAAAACTTTTTCTTCTATAAGTTGGGGGTGGATTTTAAAGGAATTTCGTAGTATATGAATACATTTTACGTAATGTTAATAAGTAAAATATAAGTGGCCCAAAAGTCAGTTAAACAACGTATAATTGTAAATACGAATCAAACGCGTTGTTCTTTAAAAAAAAAATTTAATTGGAAACACGATGAAAATTATTAAATATTTACATATTTTCTTTTCGCAACAGTTAATTGACTTTTGAGTCACCCCGTATATCGAACACAGAACCTAAAATGGTATATTGAAAAATTTAATTATTATAAATTAAATAGACTAATGGAGGAGATTTTAATGTCGTAGAAAAATAAATAAATACATAAATAGAATATTACTTCTCCTCCTTTTTAATTTCGAAAATAAATGTGTTAATATTTCGCTTATTATTATTTTTTTTCAGAGAGGAAATTATTTATAATAAATGAGATACGCTTATATAAAACTCGGCCCAAAAGTCAGTTGGCAGTGTGTTCCAGATATACTTTCGAACACTAATCCAAACGTGTTCTTCCTTTACTGTAAGCGTGATTAAGAGATAAGCCAGCTTTTACAATTGTTAACTGACTTTTGGACCACCCTGTATAATTATTATATCGATATTTTAAGAAGGAATTTATTAAGTTTTTTTTTCATATATGTTACGACGAAGCTTTTGTTTTAATTGATAATTTTTTTCTTTTTTTAATTTAGGTAAGAAGAAATATTAAAAAAGTACTGCTGTAGTTTATCACCAAGTTAAATAGTTTTAATTAATAAAAAAAATTAATGCATAATAATATTAATAATTTCTGAATT